>NW_008794445.1:4587539-4606884 GCF_000699145.1 Aptenodytes forsteri
GGGGTTGTCCAGCCTGGAGAAGAGAAGGCTTTGGGGAGACCTTATTGCAGCCTGTCAGCACTTAAAGGGGGCTTATAAAAAAGATGGCGGCAAACTTTTTAGCAGGGCCTGTTGCGACAGGACAAGGGGCAATGGCTTTAAACTAAAGGGGGGTAGATATAGACTAGATATAAGGAAGAAATTTTTTACGCTGAGGGTGGTGAAACACTGGCCCAGGTTGCCCAGAGAGGTGGTGGATGCCCCATCCCTGGAAACATTCAAGGTCAGGTTGGACGGGGCTCTGAACAACCTGATCTAGTTGAAGATGTCCCTGCCCACAGCAGGGGGGTTGGGCTAGATGACCTTTAGAGGTCTCTTCCAACCCAAACTATTCTATGATTCTATGATTCTAAATCATGCTTCATCAGCCTGATAGCCTTCTATGATGAGAAGACTGGCTTGGTGGATGAGGGGAGAGCAGTGGATGCTGTTTATCTTGTCTTTAGTAATGCTTTTGACACCCAAAACATCCTCAGAGACAAACTCACATTGTATGGCCTAGATAAATGGACTGGCTCAATTGTTGGGCTCCAAGAGCTGTGATTAGTGGCACAAAGTCCAGTTGGAGCTTGTCACTAGTAACATACACCAGCAGATGATGCTGATACCAACACTAACATCTTCATTAATGACCTAGATAATGGGATAAGAGGGCATCCTCAGTAATTTGCAGATGATACAAAACTGAAAGGAGTGGTTGCTACGCTAGATGGTTATGCTGCCATTCAGAGTCACCTTGACAAGCTGGAGAAATAGGCAAACAGAAACCTCATGAAGTACAACAAAAGGAAATGCAAAGTCCTACACTTGGGGTAGGAATAAACCCATGTACTAGTACAGGCTGGAAACTGACTGGCTAGAAAACAGCTTTGCAAAAAAGGCTCTGGTGGTCTTCATGCACATCAAGTTGAACAAGAGCCACCAATGTACCCTGTTGGTAAAGAATGCCAACAACATCCTTGGCTGCCTGAGGAAAAGTATCTCCAGCAGGTTGAGGGAGGTAATTATTCCCTTCTAATTAGCGTTGTGAGACTGAACCTTGAGTCTTGTGTCCAGTTCTGGGCTTCTAAATACAAGAAAGATGTGAGCATACTGGAGAGAGTTCAGTGTAGGGCCACCGAGATGTTTTATGGACTGGAGTGTCTGTCATATGAGGAAATGACAGCTGGCATTGTTCAACTGGAGAAGGCAGTTAGGGGAGATTTTATAATGTGTGTAAATTACCTGATAGGTGGAGAGTGAAAAAGACAGAGCAAGACTCCTAGTGAGTACCAGTGAAAGGACAAGAGAAATGGATGCAAATTGAAAGACAGAAAATTCCATTCAAATATATCAAAACTTTTCTACTGTGAGGGTGGTCAAACACTGGAAATAGAACACTGGAAGGCTGTGGAGTCTCCATGAGTGGAGATACTCAAAACCTGTCTGGACATGGTTCTGAGCAAACTGCTCTAGTTGACCTGGTTTTGAGCAGGGGGGTTTGGACTAGATAATCTCTGAGGGTCCCTTCCAACCTCAACGATTCAGTGTTTCTAACACATGCCACCAGTGAAGCATAATAGTTTTAACATTACGTACTTCTCTCAGTGTGTTTCTCCTCTTCTTTCTGGGCCTCTTCTCTTTCTTTATCCTCCTCACTCTCCTTTCTTCTCTCCTCCTCCACCTCTTCTACAAACAGAAGAAAAAACCCCATGTGTTACTTATGCTGACCTACAAAAGTCTCGTAAGAGTCCTATTTTGACTAGTGAACTTAGAATACTTATGAAAAACCACGTTAGGGAAGGTGAGAGAAATAAGTATGATGCAGAGCGAATGCAGAGATGAAAAAAAGTCAGAGGATACCTTCAGAGCAAAAATTTGAACTACCATACAACAGAGTAATATTCACTTCTGGATTTGCTCAGCTTTAAAATCAACAGAATGCCTCAAAGTTACCTCTGAAATGAAATTATGTATTTTTAATGTAGTTAAAGTTCTCAGTAAATTATTTTAGTTTATTTTTCACCTAGGAAAAAAAATATAAAATTTTCAGTAACAAAATACTAATATGTTTCTCATTTATTTACAATTGGCAAATTCACCCATAATCTTTATGGTAGAAAAGGCCTAGATTATTCTTTTCTTAACAAATATGAATTTTCATTCAAAGTTTCTTCCTAATACAAAGTATCACAATTTAAGACTAGTCCTTTAAAAACATACAGTTTAGGGAATTCTTAAATAAAGAAAAATCTGAAATAACACCCCCAAATGCACACAGGTTAAAATGAAAAATGCTAACACTTCCTGAAAACTTTTATTATACGTTCCATGAACTTCCATTATGTGTTTCATACAGGCTGTATTTGCTGCCTCCTGTGCTTGCCAGATACAACATAGAACTATAGCTTTTAATGTAATCTTAAAAGTAATCCAGAATATAACAGAACAAGTCAGCACTGTCAAGCACATCTTGATCTGTACACTTCTCCAATTTCCTATTTTCATTTTGTTATTACAGCAGTTTACTAGCTTTTTTTAGAGAAAGTTCTGGCTGCAAAGATACACTTGATGCTCTCTTAACACTAAATTTTACTTCTATTATGAAGAACATCTGAATGATTTAAAATAAGCCGCCTAATAAATCAGAAAAAGGAAGGAGTCAGAAGATCAAAAACTGAAATTATGAGATTTTTCATTTTGTTAATTTATGCAAGAAATAATACTCATACCACATAAATTCTTCAAAACCAATCTGATTTATTTTTAAGGTAATAAAATGGAATAGTGCCAATGCCACCTGCTTTAAGACTTATAGATAAGCTTCATGTATTTAATTGTTATCAATAAAATAGGACTCATTTACCTAAGAATCTAAAGGAGATTCATTAAGTTCAAGAGTACTTTTCCCACAATTTAAAGATTTTAATATTCAAGTGGAAGATATAAATATTTCATGGAAAGATACACATACCTAGAATGTCTGTAAAATATGTTACAAGTTTCAAAGCCGAGCTTTTTGAGTTCTATGTAGAGAACAAAGTAATTTCAGGGACGAGGAAGTCCCTTCCTTACAAACTTCCATCACACTGTGAACAAATTTAGCTCGTTTAACTAAAAAGTGGTTTAAACATGATGCCCAGCTAAACCTCTCTAGTTAAGAAGGTTTGAACCATAACACGGAGATAATTTTACAATTGGCTATCAGCTTATTTTTCACCGATAAGCTGCGATCTTGTTATCCTGATGCTAGACAGGCAGAAGCAATGAATACAACCCTATAATAAATTTTTTTTTTTTTAAATCATTAAGTTATCACTGTATTTATCACACAGTCATCTTAGTAAGTCACACTATTTGCTGTGGATCTGAACATAAAAGGCATTTGTTTTTTGGTTTTTTTTTTTTTTTTTTTTTTTTTTTACTAGGTGTGTGCCTGTCACTAAACAGTTGAAATAACTTTTAATAATTTCTACAGTTGCAAGCATTTAGATCTGCTTAGTAACTGACTGGATGCCTATTTGGACGTTGGTTCTGCCAAAATACACATATAAATGGAAATAAAAATAATGAGCAAGCCTAAGAGCATCTGAACAGTATTTGCAAGTTACTCTGGACTGCAGTCATACTCTATTTCATAATCTTGTAACTTCAACATTCTCCTTATAGATTAGCTAGAACTGATGTGCACAGACAGCAATCAGAAGAAAGTACAAAAGCACAGCCTTTCTCAGTAGTGAATCCTTGATCAAACTCTACCCAAAAGTTATTATAAAACAGGAATACAGATTCCCCCCCCCCCCCCCCCAAACTCTACCTGTAACATTATTTTTATTGTTTATGAAGAAATCAGATTCATGTATTTCCAAAGGAATCATCATGACCTAGACAAGCTGGAGAAATGGGATGACAAATGCTTTATGATGTTCAACAAGGACAAATGCAAAAGTTCTGCACCTGTGAAGGGAGAACCCTTGCAATAACACAGGCTAGGGTCCGCATGGTTGGGGAGCAGCTCTGCTTTGAGGACTCGCATAGACAGCAAGCAAAGCATGAGCCAACGGCGTGCCCTGGCAGCAAAGGTGGTCCACAGCATCCTGAGCTGCATTTACATGAACAGAGCCAGTATATAATAGGAAGTGGTTATTGCCCTTTACTTGGCACTCATTGTATCATCTCTCAGTAAGGAGTAAGAGACTAAGTGGCTGGGGAACATGACCTGTAAGACCCTGAGGGAGCTGGGCTTGTTCAGCGTGGAGAAGACAAAGCTTAATGGGGACTTAAAACCAGCTTTCCAATACCTGTAAGGTGGCTTTTGAGAAGATGGAGCCAGACTCATTGTAAAGGTGCATGGCAAAGGGTAAGAGACAACACACGTAAGCAGAAACAATCTCTTTTTTCTATGATATCCAGATATCATATCTAATCTATGATAGAAAGAAAAACATTTCCCACATGAAGAGAGTCATTGCAACAGGTTGCCCAGAGAGGTCATCCAGTCTTCCTCAGTGGAAGTTTTCAAGACTTAACTGGATAAAGTTCTGAGCTACCTTGTCTAATCTCACAGCTGACCCTGCTTTGAGCAGAAGACTGGACTAGAGACCGAGAGGTCCCTCCCAACCTGAACTACTGTATTATTTGGTCACAAGTCCTCCTGCCTATCACAAAATAATACATTAAAAAAAATTATCAAGTGATTCAAAGCACAATATTCTCCAGTTATTTATTACCACATTTTTAGTTGAAAAAATCCATAAAGGACTTAGACTACAACTGATGAATCCAACGTCCATTAATCAGTCCTCCAAAGTCTGTTGGACAGAAGTGTGCCTGATTTCTGGTTTGCAAAATCCAGTGGATCAAATGCAGCAGTTGTGTCTTTGCTATGTTAAAGAAATGTCTTTCCACCATATATTCAGCTCCCGTTTGCAGATACTATAGACCTCGTTAATCTTCTATTGGATGAACAAAACATGTTCTTTTAAGCTTTCCAGTATAAAGTTTGTTTCCCAAATGCTGAAATATTTTTTTGCAGCAAATCTCTGAAAGCCTTCCATTATCCCTTTTTGAAGTAAAAACCAGAACTAGAAATATTATTGCAGAAAAGTGGTTTCATCGGTGCCGCTTAAGTGTAACTTATTTTCCTGTTTGTGAATTCAAGAATTTTGACAGCTACTTCTATCACAACACAGGAACAACAGTTCATGTTTAGTTGTTTGTCTGCCATTCACATGCTCTGAAGTTCTCTTCAAACACTACTTTCTAGGTTTAAAGGTCCCTTCCAACCCAAACTATTCTATGATTTATGACAAGCTGTATTCTTTTAAATGCTAACTGTACTCTTTAGTCTTAAAAGGTTGTAACTTGGGTGTGCTGCTAGACTTCAGACTCCCTTAACAAAGATCAGTATCAAGTAAGCTCTCTTTCAAACTATCCTTGGAGGGCATGAAATGCCATTACTGTAGAGAAGCCTAGAATCAAAGTGTCTAGGATGCACTCAAAGTGCTAGCAATTCTGAGAAAGAAACACTTCAGATTTGCTTTGGTAGGCATCCTCACTTGGTTAAACTTGAGAGTGTACAGACTATGTAACAGAAAGAAGATAGGAACAGCTGCACTGTTAGGTGAACCAATAGTTCACCTAATCCAGGATCCTATCTCCAACACTTTCATGTCAACAGTAGATGATCAAGGTGGGAAGAATATAAGGAGGAGAAAAGAACATATTTACACAGTCCCAGAAAACTTCCTCAGCTTTCTGAAAAATTTCTGGTGGAAGACCTCCAGAGCCTTAGGGTTTCTGTGCTTGATAGCCCTCACAAAAATTCCTCTTCCACAGAAGACAAGTGTAGATAAACTTTTAGCAGTCACAGTGTTGCTAGCAAGGAGCTCCATAGTTCTCTGCATGGAGAACCATCTCTTCTTCCATGCCTTGATCCTGCCTCTCACTTTTTTCCTTTCCTCCATTTGATACATGAGGTTCTTGTAGAGGAAAAGACAGCAAATATCCATTCTCCATATCACTTACCATTTACAAATCTATGTTACATCTCTCCTCCATCTCTTTTTTCAGGCTGAAAGATCCTACTCTAAAAATACAGTCCATTCTTGTTTAAAAGTTCTCTCTCTGATCTGAGTCAGAAAGAGAAGAAGCTGTAGGACAAGATGAACTGACTGTAGAATGGACAAAGAAGGGATAAACTACAACCCTGCACAGACAAAAACCCAAGCCCCACAGTGCAAGGAAATAGGGACAGCTAGAGGCTATATTAAAAATAGTAACAAATGGAGATTTTCAAAATGGAGGAGGTAAGAAGCCTGTGACTTCCAGCAACAGAATGAAGACTCCCTCTCTACCTGCAAATCTGCAGTTACTGAACAGGTATAGCACTGATGGAACACATTAAGAGGAAAATCTTCTATTAACAGAGGCATCAGAGCCAGCTGAGTCTGAACCAACCACCTACATAAAGGAGAGACTGGTGATAATCACCAAGGACTCCCTCCCACAGGAGGTAACCACCTAGCAACCTTGCCTGATACCTCAAGACATTAGCTGCTTGCTGAGGGCCTGGATCCCCGATATTGCAAAGAGGCTAACAAGGCTCATCTGGTCCTCAGCCTATTACCTTTTGCTGCTTATCCACATGGGCACCAATAATACTACCAGAAGCAATTCTAAGCATACCAAGAGTGACAAGGGATCTCTGCAGAAAAAGGTGAAGGTTACAAGGTGGCATTATCACCAATCCTCCCAATGAACTGGAACAAAAAAAACTCTAGTAAGAGTGCATGCATCAGAAGATCAAGACCTGGCTGAATGACAGGTGTTGCAGGCAAGGTTTTCACACCTTTCACTGTGGTAATCTCTGATGATCAAGAATTACTGAGCAGTGACTGTAACCATCTGACAAAGTTGAACAAGAGTTCTGCAAGCAGGCTTGCTAACCTAATGAAGAAGACCTGAAACTAGGCATGGTAGGGAATGGTTGTCATAACCTGAAGTTGAGGTATGGGAGACAGTGAGGAAACATCTGGGCAACAGCATGACAGGGAAGGTGCTTGCTTGTCCTTTGTGAAAGCATCGTGACTCAGGGTTCATCACCTCAAGTATCTGTAAACAAATGAATGCTGCACAAGAAACAAGAGGAATTACTAGTGCCTACACAACTGCAAAATTATGATTTCATTTGGATTAGAGAGACATGGTGGGATAACTGAAATGACTATAGCGTTGCAACAGAAGAACATAGTCTCTTCAGGAAAGACAGGCTAGAAAGGGTGAGGAGAGGTTGTGTTTTATGCAGAGGACTGCCCAGAGCTTTGCCATAGGACAGGTGATAAGCCAGTTGAGTGCTTGTGGGCAAGTGAAGGCCGCAAAGCAACATGGGCAATGTTGTGCTAGGCGCTCACTACAGACTACTTCATCAAGGAGAGAAAGTCAATAGAGCCATCTCACACAATTGCAGGCCTTTACGACTGACTCATGGGTGTACTTCAACTGGAAGGGCTATATGATTGGGCACAATCCAGGTGGTTTCTGGAGTGTGCTGAAGATAATTTCTTGACACAGGCTATTGATGAGTCAACTAGGGGAGATGCTCTGTTGGGTTTGTTCTTCATAAACAAGGAAGAATTGGTCTGGGACATGAAGGTCAAGAGTAGGTTCACCTGCAGCAACCATGAGACTGTGGAATTAAAAATCCTGCAAGAAGTCAGCAGGATGAATATCATTACAGTCCTTGCCCTCAGGATAGCAGATTTCACCTTATTCAGGACCTACTTGGTAGTATCCCAAAGGGAGCTGCCCTGGAAAGCAAAAGGACCCAGGAGAGCTGGTTGTTCTTCAAGGACAGCTTCCTCAAAGCACAAGAACAGTTCATTTCAATGTGCAGAATGTAGAGCCAGCATGGAAGAAAGCCAGCATGGGTGAACAGGGACCTCCTGACAGAGCTCCAGTATAAAAAAGAATTACACAGGAGGAGGAAGTAAGTAAGAGGAATACAGGGACATTGTCCAGTTGCGCAGGAATGAAATAAGAAAAGCCAAAGCTCAACTGGAATTGAAGCCAGTGAGGGATGTGAAGGGCAAGAAGGGCTTCTGGAACTACAATGGCAGCAAAAGGAAAGCTAAGGAAAATTGTGGAGCCACTGCTCATAGGGACAGGCAAGCTAATAACTGAGGACATGGAATATGCTGAGGTACTCAACTTTTCTGACTGTTTTTCACTGGCAAGTTTCCCTCCTAAGTTCCTGGGAGCAGAGGGAGAGACCCTGGCAGAGTTTGCAGAAGTGAAGTGCTATCCACAGTCAAGGAGCTAGAGCTAGGGCACACTTAAGCCAGGTGGATACAGAGAAGTCCACAAGAAAGATGAGATGTACCCAAGAGTGCTGAGGGAGGTAGGCTGCTAGCATTGTGAGGTCCCTCTCTACCATCTTCACGGCAACCAAGGGAAGCTCCTGATGACTGGAAAAAGGGAAATGTCACAGCCATCTTCAAGACAGTGAAGGAGGATGATTCAGGGAAACTACAGGCTGGTTGGCCTCACCTTACATCTTGGGGAGGTTATGGAAAAAAATCCTCAGAGGAAGCCATTGCCAGGCACACAAAGGAGAGGAAGGTGACTGGGAGTAGCCAGCTTGGATCTAGCAAGGGCAAATCGCACCTGACAGACCTGGTAGCTTTTTACAATGGGGTCAATGAATTGGCATCAGTGGTATATAGTCCAGCTAGTGGCTTAGCACTAGAGGCAGTCCTCAGTGAACCATACTGGGCTGATGCAGTTTATCATATTTACTAGCGACCTGGACCTGGGGCAAGAGATCACATTTGGCAAGTTTGCAGATACAAACTGGGGGAAGTTGTAAATATTCTGTGGGGCATAGCTGCTATTCAGAGGCACACTGACAGGCTGGAAAAATGGGCTAACACAAAGTGCAGCAAGTGCAAATGCAAAGTCCTGCATCTGGGATAGAATAACTCTATGCAATAGGACAGGCTAGGGGTTGACCGGCTAGAATGTAACTTTGTAGAACAGGGCCTTGATTCCTGGTGGAAAACAATTTGAACGTTAGTCAGCAATGTGAAATAAGTTCAATAGCATTTCAGGCCGTATTAACAAGAAATGTTGTCCAGCAGGATAAGGGAGGTGATTCTCCTTTGTTCAGCACTTGAGAAACCCCCATCTGGAGCACTATGTCCGGTTTTTGGATCCCCAGTACTAGAAAAGCACTGACAAAACCACAGCAAGTCCAGCGGAGGGTCACCAGAAAGGTTAAGGGAATGAAGGGAATGAATGCTATATGAGGAGCAGATGACAGAACTGGCTTTGCTCAGCCTTAACAAGTGAAGACTAATTGGAGATTGTATTGCTGCCTTCCATTACATAATGGGAGGGCAGAGAGAAGATGGAGCCACTACTCTAAGGTGCACAGCAACAGGACAGGAGGCAACGGACACAAGTTGGAACACAGAAGATTCCAATTAAGCAGGAAGATTTTCACTGTTGAGGTTGGTTAAGTATTGGTCTACCCAAGAAGTAGTTGTGGTGTATCCATCCTTGGAGATGCACAGAAGTAAACTGCCAAGGTCCCTGAGCCATCTGATGTAACTAGACCTGCTTTGAGTAGGGGGTTGGAATAAAGACCATCAGAGGGTTGAATTGAAATTACTATGCAATTCCATCACCTTCCCTGTTGCTCTTTCATGTACCTTTTTCAGTCCTGTGACATAATCTTTGATATGGGGAGGGGGAAGGAAACAGAATTATACAAAACATTTAAGAGCTTGGTGTCCCATAGTGAAGTTTTCCTCAATTTGTTAATTTATTCCCAGCATTCTTTATTTGCTTTCTTCAACTGCTACTGCATCAATGTTTTCACAAAACTACTTACTATAATCCTGGAAAATCGTTCCTGAGTGGTAAGTCAGTTTTATCTTCCTATCAAGTTATGAACATTTTCATACTCATCTGTACCACTTCATAGTTAACGACAGTGAGTTTCATCTGCCATTTTTATACCCCAGTCAGTCATTCAGCATTGTAGGATTCTTCTACAGCTCTTCATAGTATCATCAGCAAACTGCCACCTCGCTAGTCACCCTTCATTTTAGATAAATTATTAATTCTGTTACACAGCACAGTCTCTGGAACAGATCACTGTAGATTTACTTTCCATTCTTCAAATGATTATTTCCTCAATGGGAACTTTCCATCTTATCCAAAGACAGTTCAGTTTCCAAAAGTTCTTGGTAAGAAATCATTTGTGTTTGGATATCCAAAAGAATTCAAATACATCAATAAGGTCTTCCTTGTCATGTGCTTGTTTACTTACCCAAAGAGCTCCACAGTTTTCTAATGCATGATCTTCCATTACAAAAATCTTAAGTGCCAACATAGCTATTATATTTACTAATTCTACTTGAGAAAAAGATTCTATTAATCTGCTCATTTGAAGAAAGTCTTCTAGTACCATTCTTTACATCGTTGTTTAGCCACGCTGGTTTTCATTTGGGCTTTTTGAAAACCATACTTTTTAATTGAGCAGCTTGCACCTGTGCCTCCAATAGCATCTTCAAATGACCTCCATATTGTCTCCACAGATTTAATCCTCACAGACTCTTTCCAAAAGTTAATCTTTATCTTCTAAGACAACCCTACCTGTCTTCTCATACAATTGTTTCCTGCCCCTGCAACCTCTCTGCTATGATCTTTGTTATTGAAAGATTGAAATAGGTGAAAGGACTGCAAAATTTTTGTATTAATACCATGTTAAATTTAGTACAAAATGGGTCCCCAAAATATTTGCTTGAAATATTTCACACAGAAGGTACTATTCAGAAAAATTTAAATTCCCTTCTCTGCAACTCAATGGGCAAGCTTTATGAAGCTTAGAACGCAGAAATTAGCAGGTGACTGCAGGTTAAGGACAAAACATACTTCACAGTGGCCAGTGTTCATTTCACGAACAGTCTCAGTTACAGCCATGCAACTGTAAAAGTCAAACTGTTATAGCCAATAAATAGAACAACTAGTCAAGAGAATTTGTCCCGTCACCAAAACTGAAAATCTGAAAAGATATTGCTGCATACAATCATTTTAGACTTCTGCAAACTGTAGTCCAATATTTAATATTCACTTTGGTCTTTTTGCTTCAGAGCAAAAACTCCTCTATGACCACAGTGTGTTTTCTCATCAGGCAAGATGAAAAAAGCAACCCTGATATCCTAATTTCATTCATCTCCAATGAAAGAACCCTTAAACTGCGGTAAGAACAAGGATCATCAATTTATTTGTAATGTACATTTTATAAAAGGGACTCGTAACACACTACAATTTTGACACAAGTATACACAATGTTCTTTCTTCCTGCCACCCCCCACCTCCAAATAGTTTCTGGAAGACTTTAATTGCACAACAATGGTATCACTTTTGCAATCTCAGTGCAACACCTAACACGTAAATAAGATCCTTAGAAGAAACTATGGAACCTACCTTTTCTCTGTTTTAACTGGCATAAATTTAAAGGTAAACACCAGAAAAGAAGGGAGAGTCTGAAACATGGCTGAAGACACATATTCTTATCTCCCCTTCTCTAGTTGTTTAGAGACTTAAGACTCAGAATGCCATCACACTTTAGTGAAAGACACAGTTTCATCATTAGTGAAACAAGAGTTGAGAAACTATGGTTAACTAACTTCCCAGAGACTGAAAAACACCTGAGTCTTGTTTAATCAATGGAATTCCTACCCAGATAAGCATGTTTAAACATTTGGGTTAGCCTGGTCATTAGTTCATAAAAAGCTATACAATGCGGGGGAGGGGGGAGAAAGACAAAAGAAAAAAAACCCAAGATCATTTGAAACAACAGCTTTCTTAATTACAGATAAAAGAGCAGTGTCAACTTATCTGTAAATTTTTAATCTGTTTTTTTTTCAGAAGTGCAGTAGTATGACAATGAGTGCCCTATGTAAAAAAAAAAAGCTTACAAAACTATATGAGAGTAATAGACTATAGAGGACATCCATTCAGTCTAATATAAAAAAATCTTCTGCTAACTACATGAGGAGACTAAAGGACCAGCTTCCTACAGTTAATGCTTTCAAATGTTATCTTATGACTATGCCAACTGATTAAGAGTTAGATAAAAACCACTATGAGTTAAATGAATAAAAGCTGTATGGCATGAAAACCATACATGACTTGTGTTTTTCATGAAACCTTTCCAATACTGTCTTTTGGTGAAAAAAGAAAATTTGAAACAAATGGGACTTGTGGCATGCCTGGATTACCAGCATGTTTTCATTCTTATTATTTATTTGCACATTGAAGAAAGTCGAAATCCTTTCTTCCCCTCAAGAACAGTAAAGGAACACATTTCTCTTCCCACAAATCTTTCTGTTCCATATCTGGCAATTACTCATCTTTCCTCTTCTTCCACTCACCACCCCACCCCAGCTTGCAAAGAGTATGAGAAAAACACCAAAACAAACCAGATCTCGAAGATGACGGTTTTTTGGTGTTACTTTCATTTTCTTCTGGGCCTCAAATTCCATCCTTGAAAACTGTAAGACTACATAACACAGAATTGGTGGGTAAGACTGCCTTTTTGATTTGGAAACATGTCACAAGTATGTCATTCTAAGAAATGAACAGAATCCCAGACTTGAATCAAAACTACCAATTTAGAAAATTCTTACCTGGAAGACTTGACTTATTTGGTAGTATCACTTCAGCATGTTCCTCCTTCTCATCACAGGGATCCTCTTCATCAGACAGTACTAAGAAAGCCTCTTTTGGCAGACTTTCATTATTTTCCTGCTTGGATGGTGAACCCAAACAGTTGTCTATTTTCTCTTCTAAATCTGGGACTGTGTCATCCACTGGAAGCAGAGAACTTTTAGAAAAACAGCTCAGTTCATCTTCAGCCGGGGCTAGTTTTTCCAAAATTGGAATAATTTCATCTGTTTCCATAGATTCAGTACTGTCCAAGATACTTTCACTTGGGTCATCTATTGTCTTCTGAGCAGTGGTTTCTGAAAGACCTGCAGTGCCATCTCGTTTGTCCTTTGGTTCCTGGTCAGCTTCCATACTGCTAGAGATGGCTTCTTCTCCAACAGCATCTTCAGCAGTTACTTCTTCAGTCCTCTTTTCCTCGCCAGATGAATCGGAATGAATAGCTAAGTCATTTGTTTCTCCCTTCTCTTCAGAAGAGTCACTAATATCACAGATTGATTTACTTTCACCTTCTGATGGGATGTCACTCTCTCTTTGGTCCAAATGATCTTTTGTATTATTTTCTTCATGGAAGTTATCTTTATTGCTAGCAAGCACTCCATTTTCAGCCTCACAAGCTAAAGCAGTATCAGTATCTTTATTCTGCTCAGAAGGAACATTCTCTGGAGACAGCGTTAGAGGTTTGGGTTCTATGTCATGGACTATGTTCCCTGCCCTACTTTCAGGGCTTTTGGCTTCACTAATTTCATCAGAAGCTGTTCTTTCTTCTTCAGAGTTAACACACAAGCCCACTAGGCCATTAACTTCCCTCTTGTCCTCCATACAGTCTGTATTGCTTAAAGGGGAATTTAAATCAGAATCTCCATTCTCATGCTTTCCATTTAACAGTTTAACTTCAGTTGTCTTCAACAGCTCCTCTTTAACCTTATAGACAGCTTCAAGTTGTTGTCGATCACTCACTCTCATTGTTTTTCGTGCTTTAAAGACTTTTTTCTGAGGTTCATCTGTGCTATCCATCTTGACCCTTAAAAAAAAAGTTCAGAAAGAATTGTGAAGGTAACAATTTATTATCATCATATTACAGTGTTCCTAAGAAAGACTGTAGCATTTAGCACATTTTAAAGCAAACCGGTTTAATTGTATCTACAAAAACAAAGAAACACCTGACACTTAAATTTTGTCTGTCCTCAGAAAAAGTGAATACAAGTTTCTATGTATACTGCACGAACACGTGTAGGTAGAGATCACACTATAACAAAAATAACAACACTATAACATTATGTAGTAATTTTAGACCAGTCATCTTGTTGTATTATTACAGCAAAGCCACATAATGATGTTTTCTAGCTAGAAACAGATATTGGGCTAATGTAAGAGCCAGCAGCCTCTCTTCTCGTAAAAAAGAAAGAAATATTCTTGGTCCATCAGCTTACATTTATTTTATCTTTCTAAAACTATGTAATTTCACAAGTTTCAAATAGAATTAACAACTGGGGTAAATGACAAGATTTTTATATCAAAAAGAAGAAAAGTAACAAAAAGAAAACTTCAATATATTGAAAGAATTTCTGAATGTGTCATTAAGATATATTTTTTTTATCTAGACAGAAGAAAAAAGTACCTTCATCCTCCAAATTTTTACAATAGTTGACTGAACTTGGGTTTTTAGAGCACTTTCATTCAATTTGCAATAATATTTTACTAAGACCATTTGTGCTCATAAAAACTACAGTTTTTGTAGCTCCTTTTATAAAAATTTGCTTTTTCAAGGAAAAGCAGTGGTTTTGCCCTCCATATAATTTTATTCATTCCATCCACCCAGATTAAGAAAAATAAGAACATTAATATATAAAAAATTTAAGAAAAACAATGTTCAAAAATCTACTTTATCAAATCAATAAATGGAGTTAAATCCAGCATTATGTAGGAAGTTAAAATAATTTTGTTAAAATACATCAGAATCTTATTTCATTTGTTTCCATGAAACAAAACAAACAAAATCCATAGGGATTTTTAAACTATGTTTTTTTTCCTCCATGTGGTCTTGTTCTAGGACGCAGTTTTAAAGGATTAGATATGATAATGTTGTTCAGAAGCAGAAAGCAGTTAAGGAACTTGTTATATCCTAAATTAAACTCAGCAACTAAAATCTTGAATCGGCTGATTGCTAACCAATTTAGCTCTACTGAAGTTACTCCACCATCATAAGTTACTCCTGTCTAGGATATGGCTTTTCTTAAGTTTCTCAAAACATGCGAAAATTCACTTGGGTAACAGTAGTTAAAAAGATATTACAGCAAATAGAAAAAAGAAAGAAAATAAATCAGGCAGTTATCTCTGTATGAAATTTTTTTTTTTCCCAACAAGCACCAGATAAGCGAATGTTTATACCACTGATACAGCAAAATTATTACAAAAAGGATGCATTTTAAATATTTAGTACAGTTCATTTTGCATCTTCCCCCAATCCACTTTCATTTACAGAGCTGAAAAATTCATTAATAAACTACATTTTATCTTTTCAGGTGGGGTATAAAATTTTTTTGATTTTTTGATTAAAAAAAGCAGGACTATCGCCAACATTAGCTCAGATCAGTGATGGTTTTGTACAACCAAGTCGTAAAATCCACAAAACAGAGACTCCACAGCCTCTAAGTAACAGTTTGGCTCCACCCTCTTTGTAACCAACCTTGCCTACAAGTTTTATTTAGGCAGCTGTAAGATTGCCCTTTAGTATTCTCTTCAGCAGATTAAAGTTGTCAAGCTCCCTCAGCGTCTCGTTGTAGGTCACGTGCTTTAGGCTCCTATCATTTTGGTAGTCCTCTGTTGGATCCTTCTTACGTTTACTTGGAACAGTTTGTTTATGAAGGAAATTATTTAACATTTATGCATTGCCCAACTGGAATATTCTGCGGTAAGATAAGAATATATATTCTAAGGTACAATATGAATTCAACTATCAAGACAAACTCTAAACCTTACAATCACGACATACCATACTTTACAATTATAAGGCTTCTTTTACACTTGGTTAACATGACCTGACAAAAATATGGGCAAAATAGAAAGCAATATGATTAAAAAAAAAATTTTTCCCTGTTTTAAATTTCCTATAACACTGACATTCCCTTCCACTTTATTTCAGTTCTTTTCTGCATGACAATCTAGAAACCTTGTATTTGAGTAACTGATCGTGCTTAAATAACACTTCAATTCACACCTCAGGACCAGACAAACAAATCTTCACAAAAGGTTGTATCAGCTCTATTTACAGACTCGCAATAATACCATTAAGACATGAATTTTTGCCAGTCTGAACTACATTTTCTGAACAGGATTGTCTGTTACTGCATTGCCACTAGTGGGAGCAAAATGTAACACCTATAGAAACACTGATCTGAAACATCAGCTTACTTGTTTTTAGAAAATGTTCTCATCACATAACCATTTCCAGTCAGATGAAATATGAACTGCAGGCAAGCTGTTAATGTCCTTCCAGAGCTGTCTACATGCTAAATATAGTATCTTCATATTCCTCCAGAAAGAATACATTTAATGCAGCAATTCTAGTCCTGAAGTTAGGAGAAGCATATAAAACCCTCTAGTATTTCAGAAGTGCATGTGCAGTTTTTGAAAGCACATCCCTTCCTTCTTCCCAAGAACTTAGAATGTAAAGCACATTTTTTCACGTCACTATAAAAGCATGTATCAGACTGTCAGATAATAGAGTACTGATCATCATACCCATGTTCCATGCATATAATCCCCTACAACCAACATGTATGCTCTTACAGATGTATATCTTATAAAGCCAATTTGGAAAAAAATAGAAAATTCCAGGCTTGGCTAACCTTGATCAATTCCAAGAGCTCCTAATAGGTGACCAGCTAGTGAGAGTCTTCTGTTAATGTAGTACAAGGATACAGGGCCTTTGTATCAAAATTAAGACAGACAAGTAGTTTGATGTCCCGGACTACAATGCTTTCTTTTATAAGCATTGACCAGAATTTAAAAGTTCTTATATTACAAAATTCACAACCCTACTTTTCCTATGACCAAAAGATATACTAACAGATTAATAAAATGTTCACAGACAACTTAAAATCAAATTCATAAGTGCATCACTTGAGTAATCATAAACTATAACTTAAAATAAATTAATATTTTCTGCTCTAGTTTCCTTAATCATCTAAGCACTTTCATTCCTATTTTTAACATATAATAAAATACAGTAAATACAGAGTAAAATGAAGGGCACTTCCTTTTTAAATTTGCAGTCTTAAAAAAAAAAATCAAACATCAGAATACCTTTATATTAATGCATCCTTTTTTCTTAAAAAAATACTGAAATGAATAATCTTGAATTTCTTAATACATTTCAAAATTATGTTTACTTTATATCTTAGGATATTTTCCAAAATCTAGTTTAAAAACAAATCTCTAATACAGTTCTACAGTGAACCTGTAAAAAAAAAAAAAAAGGCTTCTCATAAAATTCCATTTAGATGGCTATTTGCGTAACTCGTGCATATTTTCAGCTTAATCCCACGATCTTTTGCAACCAAAGAGTATCCAATAAAAGCTACCATAAATGACAAAATTATAAGCATAGATGAGATTAAAAGATGAACACTAAATGCTGGTTAACAGCTAAATATCATGTGTCACTGCAGACCAGCCTTAAAGCATTTCCAGCCATACCCACAAGGGAGCACACTGCAGCCAAGTAACAGATCTCATGTTAGAGCCGAGTAAAAGAAGAAACAAATAAATCGGTAACCAGTCCAGACAGGTTTGGTCATACCGGCGCAAACCAATCGGCATTCATCTGATAAATACTGCCTTCCAGTCTTTCAAAGAGGTAAGGAGGTTGCCCTTCAGAGAACAACTCCAGAGCAGGTTACATGAATTCAGTCTTGCACAAATAAAACATTTAAAACTAGTAGTGTTCTAAATGAATGCATGTTTGTAGTCTCCCTTTATACTTAACAATTAACACAAAGTTTAGCTACATTTGCTATGCACTTCCCTTATCTGATGCTTGCGTATTTTCAGTTTTTACTCATCATGTGACCAAGTCACAAGAAGGAAACGAGCGGCCCAGGCACCAAGCCAACTGAGGGGCATCTTTTATTTCAAAGAAAGGCATTTGCACAGAACAGCACAAAATGACTCCTGCATGTAGAGCTAATTGTGTAAGGGTTAAATGTTCTAAATAAGGTAGTAGGTTTTGGGTTGGTTTGTTTTGATTTTTTAAACACAATGATCAATTTTGAAACACCAACACACACAAACATTGTGTATATTGTTTAGATATCGTTTATGAAAATTTCCTTTTTCATTTTAAGCTTGAAAGTCTGTCGTGGTTTAACCCCAGCCAGCAACTAAGCACCACACAGCCGCTCGCTCACTTCCCCCGCCCCAGTGGGATGGGGGAGAGAATTGAAGAGTAAAAGTGAGAAAACTCATGGGTTGAGATGAGAATAGTTTAATAATTGAAATAAAATGATGTAATAATAAATTGTAATGAAAAAGGAAAATAAAAAAAGAGAGGGAAATAAAATCCAAGACAGACAAGTGACAACAAATGAAAACCAATTGCTCACCACCAACCGACCGATGCCCAGCCTGTCCCCAAGCAGCGGCACCAGCCCCCCCAGCTTTCCCCCAGTTTATATGCTGAGCATGACGTCACATGGTATGGAATATCCCCTTTGGCCAGTTTGGGTCAGCTGTCTTGGCCGTGCCCCCTCCCAGCTTCTTGGGCACCTCCAGCCTTCTCAGTCAGTAGAGCATGGGGAGCTGAAAAGTCCTTGACTAGTGTAAGCACTACTTAGCAACAACTAAAACATCGGTGTGTTATCAACATTATTCTCATACTAAATCCAAAACACAGCACTATACCAGCTGCTAGGAAGAAAATTAACTCTATCCCAGCCAAAACCAGGACAATATCCACTCCTTATTTTATACCATCTACGTCATGCCAAGGTCCCACACTTTCCTGTCTTTTGATACATACACACAGGTATCATTCCCTTAGTCTACGCGCCATCCCTCTAAAAAGTCCGTTGAGTTAATTTCGTTCATGACTTTGGGCTCCATCTGTTATAGTAGTCCTTCAGGGCAGGAGAGGTGGTGTGTGGTGTTGGATTATTGCATGCTAAAGCCAGTTCTCGTTCCATCACCACTGCACTTGTCCGGTTCTATCATTGCTGCACTTTTCTCGGTTTTCATCAAAATTCATTCTTCATTAATCTGGGTGATTTTTACTGTAATACTGTTGATATGGCATTTAGCGAGAGAGAGAGATATATATAAAAAATATATATCTATAATCAGTTAGCCCCCCCCCATTTATATTTCAGCCATAGTCCTCCATACCAGAAGGGCTTTAACCGGTTGGGCTTGCTTGATTGCGCCGCATGTTTCACATTCATGGATAACCTGTGCAATAGTGTCCATGGTCAAGCCCACCCCTCGAACACAAGCCCATCTATATGTCGCATCTCTTTCTTGACGGTGTCATGGTTTAACCCCAGACAGCAACTAAGCAGCACACAGCCGCTCGCTCATTCCCTTCCTGGTGAGG
>NW_008794445.1:4612395-4664614 GCF_000699145.1 Aptenodytes forsteri
AGGGATACCTTTCCTTCACGCCTGACAGGAGTCACCTCCAGAGGCTGAGGGCTTGTGCCCCTTTTCCAATTGCTTTGTCAATGCCCCCTTCCCTAGAAAGGGATCCTAGCTGCTTGGCTTCCTTACCCTCTAATTCCAGGCTACTGGCCCCCTTAACCCAGCGTCAGAGCAGCCAGGTGACAATGTGCTCGCCTGGGCGACGGCTGAAATCCTTTCGCATATCTCGCAGCTCACTCAGGGATAGGGTAGTTACCGTCTTGTTTATGAGTTCTTCCTCTCCCTCCAAGGAAGAGGACTCCTGCCGCT
Organism: Aptenodytes forsteri; assembly: GCF_000699145.1. Taxonomy (NCBI): domain Eukaryota; kingdom Metazoa; phylum Chordata; class Aves; order Sphenisciformes; family Spheniscidae; genus Aptenodytes; species Aptenodytes forsteri. Next base: position 4,612,702 of record NW_008794445.1, read on the forward strand.
CCTGCCGAGTACTTCCTTGGGGGGAAGCGGGGAATTCTTCCTCTTCCTCCTCCTGTTCTTGTGATGGCCCTGTTTTAGAGTAGTCTGCCTCCTCACTGGTGGGGCAGTATGCTTCTTCCTCCTGCTCCCTCTTAGCTGCTTCTTCCCTTACTAAACTTCCGCTTCCAGTATTTCTTCTTCTGTATAGGGGCGACTGATACTGGCACAGGTTGGTTCTCTGGTTCAGCTGCAGGGCCTGTCGCTGCGGTTGGAGTAGCCACAGTGCCTGTCATTTTGTTGTCAGATCCAGGGACCTTCTCTTCCCCTTGAGGGTACTGAATAGGGTTGTACAGGGCTCAGCAGGCATGAGCCAGGCCTCAGCACACTGGAGTGATTTGTGTCTCTCTGGAGTTGCCAGGATGACAGCATACTTTTTTCAAATACCTTGCTAGTTTTTCAGGATTCTACATTTGTTCAGGGGTGAAGTTTCCAAACACTGGAGGTGCTCACTGTCCTAGGTACTTGCCTGTACTATCCCACACACCCTGCCACTCATAACTATCCAGCCTTGGGGTAGATCTCTGGGTGGTATTCTTAAATAGTCATTTAACCTTAAACAAGACCTGAAACACATTCAGGAGTAGGAGCAATAGGAACATGCTGGTTTGAACATCCCAAGGATATTCAAGATTCCTATTGTAACTAGCCTGGAGGAGAAGGGGAAGGTGAAGGATGATGTCTCCCCCATAAATTGTCTCTCTGAGGAGAAAAGATAAAAAGTGTAATTATTAATAGGTTCCGAGAGATGGCTCCCAAAGTACAGAGATTACAGCAGTGCTGAGTACGAATACCAGATTAGTCTCACAACCAGCCATTTTATCATAACATAAACCAGTGTTACAAAGTACAGCAAAATGATAACCTTGACCCAGCTCCCAGAGGCGATAAACAGCACAACAGAGAACATATACAGCAAGTAAGGTGTTACATAACACAACTCTGAGAACAAGTGCAACAAACTTGAGAGAAAATTAATCAACATTGTGACCAGCGATTATCAAACTAATATAATGACTGTTTATAACAAATTTGTTCTAACGCGTTCTGGTCAGATTCGTCGTTATCTCAACCCATCGTGCCCCATGCTGGGCGCCAAAAAGGACTGTCGTGGTTTAACCTCAGTCAGCAACTAAGCACCACACAGCCACTTGCTCACTTCCCCCGCCCCAGTGGGATGGGGGAGAGAATCGAAGAGTAAAAGTGAGAAAACTCATGGGTTGAGATGAGAACAGTTTAATAATTGAAATAAAATGATGTAATAATAAATTGTAATGCAAAGGAAAATAACAAAAAGAAAGAGAAATAAAATCCAAGACAGACAAGTGACACAAATGAAAAACAATTGCTCACCACCAACCGACCGATGCCCAGCCTGTCCCCGAGCAGTGCCCCCCCTCCCAGCTTTCCTCTAGTTTATATGCTGAGCATGACGTCTATGGAATATCCCTTTGGCCAGTTTGGGTCAGCTGTCCTGGTCCTGCCCCCTCCCAGCTTCTAAACATTGGTGTGTTATCAACATTATTCTCATACTAAATCCAAAACAGCACTGTACCAGCTACTAAGAAAAAAATTAACTCTATCCCCGCCGAAACCAGGACAAAGTCATATATGCTTCAGCATGAGAGACACAAACACACCATTAGGCACCTCCCTCCAATAATATTTGGAGATTTCTCTCTCATGACCAAATGTGTGCTACATGGCAAAACCAAAATGTGCCAGTACAGCTAGGAATACACGAAAGACTCCTCTCTCAGCTGATTACAAAGTTTTCCCTCTATTCCCTTATTTTTTTATTATTATTACTCTGTAGAGAGATCGGAGGTCTAAAGCAACAGAGGAAGGTATTAGCTTAGCTGATAACCGTGTACTCCTATGAGCAGCCCAAGAGCTGCTCGAAACGTTAGCCAATCAGCAAGCAACTGCCTGAATCCTGCCTGGTAACAGGCAGCAGACAAAGAGAAGGTCATGGAAACATGCGGGAGTTGTGGGGAAGCTGGAATCTAAACAATAGTGCACAATGGGGTTTGCATAATATAATCAGTCTAGAACAGCATTGGCACAGGGTTCCTGGAGTGCACACAGTACCAGCCAAAAGCACCACAACCATAAAACATTTGCCAAAGCACAAGAACTACATGGAGGAAGTAAAGCCTTTGATCATGAAAATCAGTGCTCAAATATGCAAGTTTGCTCAAAATGTAGCATAGCCAAATCAAGGAAAGCGAGGCAGCAAATGGCCAGGAGTATTTTGTTCTAGATGGAGAGTCCCAGAGAATGGAAGTGGTGAACAGAACCTACCTTTTAAGTAGTGGTTCATAAAAAGCAGTTTTCAGTTGAAATCCTCTATAGCAATGTTGATATAATTTGTCAGAAATTTAAAAACTATTTTTGAAGAAGAAAAAAATAACCCTTTGTGATCTGTTCTTACAGAATGTGCTGAAATAATGTGCCAATAATTTGTTTTTCTTCCACTAATACAAGTCTGCTTATCTGACTGAATGCAAGATACACACCACCAGCCTACTGAGATCCACATACAATTATGCCTTTATTTTAAAATGTAATAAGCAAAACAGAAGACGTATGGTAAGTGCAAATAATATTTTTCTAGCGCACTACAGATGACTTGAATTTTCCTCCCTTTTAGGCTTAATTATGTTAGTGTTGGCTGAACAAAGTGAAAGAAGAATGTGCCATTTTCTAAGAAAAAATTACGTCACCATCCAGTCCTATTTCACCTAGTGCACATACAGCAAAACAAGGTCCACTGTGATTAAAAAAAAAAAAAAAAATCTTTCGCTTATGCCCGCCCCCCCCCCCCCCCGTGTTTAACATCCAGTATTGAGGTTCGCGGTTTAAGAAACAAGCGGCATTTCCCCCTGCAGCATAGCCCTGTAATTTCGCAAGCGCACCCGAGGGGGGAGCCCGCTGCGGCCCCGCGCCCCCTCTGCATCCCCTCCCCGCGGGACGCGCCAGCCCGCAGCCCTCGCCTTGGCACTGCGGGGGAACGGACGCGAGCCCCCGTGTCCGACTGGCTGGAAGGAGCAGCTGCACGGCAGCCAATCAGACAGCAGCTCCTTAAATTCCACCCAGCAACAAAACCCCCACGAGGCCGTCGGCAAGAAGTCGGCCAGGGCACGAACACGAACATGGGGGCCCACGGCGCAGGCGAGCAGGTTTGCGTTCAACTAACGAAGTTTTCCAAAGAGCTGGTAAATGACATAAGAAAAAGCGAAGGGTTTTCAGTTTGAGACCTGGAGCTGCACAAAAGCGCTAACCCACGCGTGCACTGCACAGCTGCAATAACGATTCGGTGTTTAACGTGCAGGAGCATTTTTAGGCTATTTTAAGACTACTGAATTTCTGTGATGTTAAACGTTAAATCAAAAAAACTGCTGAGATCCAACCCAGATTGAAGTATGGCAGCCGGTAACCTTTCCTTCCTTCAAATACTGTGCAGTGCCTGTGCTTTTCTAGTGTCCCAACAGAAGCATCAAAATCGATGTTTTTCTCACAAGTGCAATATGACTTCTGCCTTGAAAGTAGAGGCCGTTCTCCCCCACCCTTGTGAACTGCCTTTTGAAGAACCCGTTCAATAACACATTAAGTCCACAGGTGTATCTATGTCTAAGAAAAACACCCAAATGTATGGTTATGGACTTGGTAAACCAGAGTAAATTCACGGTACAGTTTCAAACAGGTTGTATGGTCTTGTGTACTGTACTTGATCAACAACTTCATGTACAAACTTGAACTACGCTCTCGTCACTTTGGCATCACAGTGAATTCACCAGTTGTCCTGTGTCTCCTCTACCTCCAGAGGATACCGCCTTTGCCTTTGGCTCATGAACCCGTTTCTCATACTAAATTAGTAATTTTAGAGTTCTTTTCCCATGAGGCTGCCATGCCTCATGGGGAAAATGGATTCCTCATGGGAAAAAAGGACTGTCAGGTCCATTTATACAACTAAGATCTTTCATCCGCTGGTGGTTTTGCAGAATTGTCCTTACACAGTTCATCAGTTTATGCCTTGATAACTACTACACATAAAATGCATACTTTTGAAGATGGAAGAACAGAAAACAAGTGAGAAACTTTCCTAGACAACTTTTAATTAAAATACATAATCCAGTTAGCCTTATACAAGCAACTCAAGTGCCTTAGAAACACCCGCTCTTCAGCACGGGAAGCTTAAGCTCATTCTCCAAGAAGAGTTTTGTCTTTTCCTGTAAACTAAATTTTAACAGCCATTTAGGTCATTAAACCAGTAAAACTGCTTGAGTGGAACTCAGCCAGAGCAACAGTGGTAGATACTGTGTTTTCTTACTTCCCACAAGTGTTAGATTTCAACTTTTACCAGCAACTCAAAACATAAGCTTTCAATTCAGCTGTGAGATCTCCAAACACTAAACAAGTACTGCTGTTTGAAGTATCTGTAACAGCAAAATTCAGCTTTCTTACAGATTGATTTTTTAGCACAAGCTAAAGCACTAAGCATGTTTCTTTCTGTAAAAAAAGGATTTACTGAAGTTTTATAGAAAGTTGAATTTGTGCATTTTAAGATACATTTGTGGAATATTTTTATTATACACAGTTTAAATGTTATACTGCAGTTCCATCTTTGGCACAGGATTAACAGTTACTGTTATCCTTAAATATGAGGAGGAGCTAATAATTCCATAGAAGTGGACACTAACTGCCAGAACACATCTACAATTAAAAAAATTTATCCAACTTCTGTTTTTCCAAACTTAAAACCTGAACAACCTGAATTAATTGTTCATGTACATGCAGACCAAAAAATATAAGAAACTGAAAAAAATTCTTAAAAAAGGCAAGATGTTCTGTTCATGTTTAGGCTTTTCTATGCATTATGAAATACAGTATTTTTTCCTTTTATAGGTGAAATTTCAAGTGAAAAATTCAACAGGCTACAGTTGTAAGAAGGTGTCATTAAGGTATGCAGAACTGCATCCTTTTAAGGCAGATCTCTTTACAAGTCTTCTGTTAGATAAAATGCAGAGTAACACTATCCTAATGAAAAAATTGATATATTTATCCATAACATTCTGTAAAGTATTTTCTAAACTAGTTTGTGTATTACATATGCAACTAACTGTAGTGATGTAACCTCAGCTTTCAAACACTTGCAACTTGGTGACATCAGACTGAGCTGTCTGATGCAAACAGTGGTCCCCTGAGGTCGCTTCTCAAATGCCAGAAGAAACACAAATAAAAAGAAAACTTGCAACAAAAAAGGTGATGCTGCATTAAAATGTTATTGTTTGTCATGCATACAAGCGCCCTTTAGAAGGTTTTTTGCAAAGATTGCATTTTCTCAGTAACAAAAAAGCAACAATTTAAAATGGAACTAAAATAGCTGTTGATTAGCTGGCTGTGGGAACCTGCTGTTTTATAAAGTATTATCAGTATTTCCTCTAGGGAAGATATCCTTTCTCAGGAGGGGCAGTGCACCTGCTGCCTTGCTTGCTTGTTCCTTGCTCAGACCAGTCCTTCCACACACAGAAGTCACTGCTGAACTCCCACCAAGCGCATCACCTTGGATTGGAGGAGGCAGGTCTTCAGTATGTGAAGGAGCCAGCTGTTTCATAATTTCATCTAATTGAAGCCTGGTGAGGACTTTTCATAGTCTTTAGAGTTTGGGGGCAGGAAGGCTATTTACCTATTTTCCACACGAAAAGATGAACTTTCTTTCTGTGAGTGTCCGAGGGGGGCCAGGAGGGAGCCCCTGCAGCCATCTTGCCCCCTCACCAGCTCCTGGGCCGGCAGAGCCAAACTTCCCCTGCCTGATGGCCAGGGACTGCGGGAAATTTGCATACCCGCTCGGGATTGGCTGCGAGAGAGTTGTTTTGCATAAACCAATCCGCGACCGCGAGGCGGAGCCACCCCAAGAGGCCTGTGCAATCTGCCCGGCAACCGGCTAAAAATAGAACGGGCGCCCTGGCGCGTCACCAAGACGGGGCGCGCTAGAGCGCCTCCCCAATGGTGACGCGATACACGTATGAGGTGTGGTGCAGGTCCTCCTCCTCCCGAAACGTGCTGCCGCGACGCTGCCAGTGCCGAGGAGGAGCGGAGGAAGAGCCACTCCGCAAACACGAGGAACGAAGGGACACCCAATCTTCAGGTTTTGTGCCAAAAGCAGAGGCGTTACGTGGGGGTATGGCACACTTAACTCTCTCAGGGTTTTGTGTATTTCGGTGTTGGGTTTTTTTAAATGAAAAAAAAATTCTCAAGTCATTCTCTTTTCAAATCAAAACATAAAACTGCTATAATCTGCACATCATCTTCTTTCTCGCCTTCATTTCTAAGCAAGCAGGAACAGAAACCGTCTTTCTTACTCTGACTGCTTAATATCCCATGTCAGTTTGGTGACACAAAAATTGAGTCATCTACATCTGCAACAGATGTCATCGAATGCTCATTAAATGTGGACTCTTACACCTCAAGTTACAGATGACTTTTTGGCTCCTGAGTTACTCTTGGTAAGTCACACCACACCAGACACGCATCCATACAATTCGTGCACTCAAACTAAAGACACCATGGGATTTGGAAAGGCAAAGAGACTGAAGAAAAGAAGCTCTATAAATAGATACGGCATTTTGAGAATAAAAATTGAATACAAAATGGGGTAAGTAAAGCACACAATTTTAAAGTGATTATGTAAATACATGTTCTCTTATGAATAACTTTAGCAATGATCTACATGTACAGCATTTTGCCATTTTTAACCTACAAACAGGTATCATCCAAACAAGTTTGGTTTTCAGTACTACTGAACTGGCGGCGTAAACTCTTTTGAGTGCAGCAGAAGCAAGTAAAGAGGTTTCCACTTTTCTGTTCACATCTGCCCCCAGGTTTCTGTTTCATGGAACTGGTTAAAGGCAGGTGAAAGCCAACATGGTTAGATGGATGAGAACACCCCCCAATGCACACGGGATGTATATGGCTGCCTAATCCAGGTCTTCGGCAGCCTGAAAAGCACTATCTGATACGTAAGGTATACCTAAGCACTTCTGGTATGTAAAAATGTATTTTCTACAAGGCTGTCGCAATTAAATAAGAAGGAAGAAAAGTGGCCAACGTCGATGGTCACAGAGTGACCACTGACACTGGTTGATAGCTTTTGAATGACTTAACAAAACAATCATAAAAATTAACCAGAAATCCTAATAGGAAGGTTAAAGTGAAGGAAGACAAAAATTTGACTATATGAAATCTTCAAATTAAACATTAGAAGAAGAAAAAAAAACCACCCCAAAACCACAAGAAGTTTCCTGTAAAAGCTACAATTTCCCTAAACTTTATTGCCCATACCTACTGTTAGAACTATTTGTCACAAGCATCCTTTAAGGAAAGGTAGCTTACTCCATAGATGTTAGTTAGCTACTGCTAATAAATTTTACTAGCAACTGTGCCCCTCCGCCCACAAGACAGTTATTAATCAGAGGCTAAGTGTTTTCCAAAGGAAATGAATGTTGGGGAAGGATGAGAACTGAAAAACAAACTTATCAGCCTAATATTCTATTAATTACTAGATACAAGAGAAAAATCAAAAAGTGTGTTTTCAGTGCTGGTAACCCACTGTATTAATATGCTAAGAACCCTAGATAATGCAGGTAATTCATGTTTTTACAACAATAAGCAGTCACTCTCTAATAAATTTCTATGGTAGTCAATTTCTTATTATACCAAGCATACAATAGAATAAGATTTATTTACCCTAGTAAAAGTGTACAGCAGCAGATTAAATTCTCTTGGGTCAATGTACAGACAATTATTTTTCTGTATTTGCTGCTAGGCAAAGATTTGTCACACGTCTCAAACTTGTAAAGACTTGTAAGAAAAATTACCTGAGGTATTACCCAAACGGCACTTTAAATGTTTCATAATCAAACACATAAGCAACCGTAGCATAGATGATTCTTCAACTTAAGCATGCTTAGAACAAGCTCTGGAGACACAGATTGCCAGGCTTAAATTAATTCTTTGCTAAACTGACCAAGGAACACGAAGCAGAAAGTGGATAAACACAAGATGGTTGCTTTATGTAGTTCCAATCATGGAAATAAACATTAAGAACTATAGAACTAGTTTTGAAAGGGGTTTTGATGACAAAAAGTAACCTGAAATGGTATTGATTCTTGCTGTAGTCTTCCTTTCTACAACCTTCAACATACCTCCTTTTCTCACTATACTTGCTGCATAGTCAGTAGACTTACCATCTCGCTATACTCCATTTGCCCGAGTTGTTTTGAGACCAAATGCAACATTTTAGATTTAATTGTTACTGTAGAAAAAAACCTCTCTTTTCTCATCAGTATCTTCTTGCCACACTTTTAAAATTGAATGCAAGTAGGTATAAATTTTGAAATAATGTCACACTAGTTGTAAGTGGCACAGTTGTATTTATCTGCATCAGCAGCACCTTAAACAAGCAGCGAAGCACGGTATGCCCTATTGATTTCTGAGGTGCTGACTTACACATACTGCTAATACGCTCATGTCAACTCAGTTATATACTCTGAGGAACAAAGATTTTTGAACAAAAGCAAAGGAGGACCAGAGGAATGTCCTGAAAGTAATCACTCAGTTGATGGGAAAATCCTTTTGTAGGTTCTTTAAAAAAAAAAAAAATTATTCTTCCTATCAATGTTTTTGAATGAACATTAATAACAAAATTGCATCCACTCCACATACAGTGTGTTGGTATTACATTACACATTATGCAGTCATGTTTGCGTATGAAAGATTAAATAAAGCGATAATATGATGCAAGCACTGGTGAGGTTGCATATGAATTCAACTGGGGACCTCAGCCACGTTAAAGCTAACCTTTTCGTTTAACCCAGCAAATACAACACAACCCAGCAAGTAAAAAAAGCCTCAGCCCAGATCAGTTGTCTGATGCTAGTAACCATGCAGCTGCTTTTAACAAGCCAGCACAAGACAGGGGGCAGAAGGGGGAAGAGAGAACAGCTTCAAGACTAGTGTGTTGCGTACCAGCTTTTCAATACCAACTTACATTACCTGTACAACTACAGCACTGAGCTAGATCAGGGAGCTTAACCTCCAGATAAATATTTAGTAGGATCAGTGCTTTGTTAAACTCAGCTCTTTGAACTGGCTGACAAAACAATCACAGGAACACCAGGGCTGCTGCACCAGAACATGCAACAGAACAGCCTTAGGTTTTCCAGGTGTGAATGTATGAATCAAGGACTTGCTGTAATGGACAGGCAGACCTTCCAAAGGTTGACAAAGCACTACACGTGTCCCGTAAAGTCAGCCTCATTTGGTTATTCAGGGTTTTTAGGGACAGGGCAAGGAGGCTGTTCCCACAATGAAATATATTTGATATCTTCAAGTGTATGTCTTCTTAATTATTTTTAAATGCTCGTAACTACTACTTGGACATAAAATCAATAGGTGCAATAATATTAATTACATATATAACAATATGTAGTTATTTCTTGAAAGCTTCAAAAATAAAGTACTGTAAAGAAGTAGATTAAAGATCTAATTTAACTCCTGGTTTTGGACTATACTAGGTTACACAGTGGTGGAAGGACCCTGAAACACACACTGCTTTTGGACAGAGTATTAAGAAGAAAGGGAGACAAAATTTGCCTTTGCTCTATGGACAGTACCAAGCTCCTAATGTGAAATTTCATTTAAATATTTCCAGACTTATATACTCAATTACAGATAACAAATGTTGATTATACTCGGTATTATGTATTCAATACCATGAGTATTAGTACAGAAAACATGGAAATCCATACTATCCCATCAAAAACATTTAAGTGAACATCCTGCAGTACGTACAAACATTTTATTCTCTGTTAAAGAAAAAAATTATTTGTGGTGGCTCATATAAATATATACACATACTAAGCTTTTTGCCAACTGTCATGATGGTAATCAAGTATATTATTACTAAACATTACTTTGGTACTTTAAATCGGATGACAAACTTTATTCCATAACATTCTCAAGTTTTCCTGGTCACATGAAGCCAGAGTTACATGCATTTGAGCTGTAGAAATTTTCTGTGGAAATTCTCTCCTCACTCATCTATTTGGATTATCCATTAATTTAGTGACTTGGTATCTATTTTAAACATACTAGGAAAATGAACTAAGGAAGAGTGTATTTATAACTCACAGCTGGTTTGGATGGCTCTACTTAATATTCAGTTATCCCAAACAAACACAAAGTGTCATCATCACAAACTTAACTATTGCATCAACTAAAAAGGTCAGACTACTGAGAAAAATCCATGTCTAGTGTGCCAGAGTATCCTTAAGGGAATATAACTATTGATGCTTGAAATGGCTTAGCCTAAAACTAATTACATCTTACATAAACATGATTTGCAAAATTCATGTGTCTGCATTTGATAATCAAAGAGAATAGCCATTTGTGACAAGGACCAACAGGGAGAAGTAACCCCTTAAGGGGTCACAGATTATCCCAAAACTCAAAAAGAAAATTTCTAATCTTTAGCAGAGGTTGACAGCATTAAAGCATTCCCTTCCCCCCCAATCATTTTTGCTACAAAGACAGAAAACTGATTTCCCTGGCTCTATTCCTTCCGGGGGGGAGCCACCCTTGAGAAACCATATTAGGAAAAAAATAAACAGAATAAACCCCCCCAAACACTAGTTCTGCTTGGCATATACCAAACAATTGGAGTTTTTGCTCATCTAAACCTCTTCACTAAGTATTAAAGACAGCTTACAAGTAATCATTTGTGGTTTTTACTTACATAGTACAGTATGACTTCACAGTAAATACGAATAATAAATGTACCTTCCTGTGCAGCTTATCAGCATTTAGTATCTAGGCATTAAAATCACTTCTAGAGTTTATAACTTCCAAGATAATTTGAAAATACACAGAACAACAAAGAAGCTAACCTAAGCAAACTACAATGTAGCTGTACTAAGTTGCCAAAAGTCACCTATAAATACAGTAATTCAAATTTGATGCAGCTTTCCCGTCTCAGGAAAACTAGTATCCGATGACCCATCTGACCATTTGGAGACACACGCTTCAAATAGTAACACATAAAAGTAGAGAAGTTTAGAGCACAGCATGCCAAATACACGTAGTGGCGAACTAGTTTGGTTTCTAGGAGATCTAGGAGAGATGACTCTCTCCTTTTGCCAGTTACCTGCAGTCACACCTGTCTTCAACCCAGATATCAAATATGGATCTTGAACAAGGCATGCAGAAATTCTATCACATTTATAATACTGAAATAATTTTCAATAAATATTCTAGTATGATCATTCTGATCTCAACTGATAGCATTCACTCCTTGAATCCCTAAGGAAGAATTTCAAACACTGAAATACCAACTCTGAAACCAGGTACAGACAATAAATGATGCATTAATTCAACAGCAATTCAAAAAAGCTGTTAAAACAGATGAAAATAAATTCTAGTGTATACACAAAGCCAATAAAATTTCCCTCCAACAACAATTTTAGACAAAGCTGTTTTACCCCACTTATCTTTTTTGTCCTCACATACACTTCATTGAGAACATAAAATGTTTCCCAGACTTATACTGGAGAAAGAAAAACACATAGTTCAATGCAGGGGAAGTGGAAACATGGTGGGGGGAGGGCGGGACAGAAAAAGAGACAGACGAGAGAGAAATCTTAATTCTAACTGCATTATGAAAAAATTTAATTATGACCAGAGTGAGTAAGCAGTCAAATTTACTTTTATTATGCTTGGTACTTTATGACTCCTTTGCTAATAAAGACCTGGCTTATCCCTCTACTGAATGCATGTATCTTGCACTTACTTTACTGATGCAGAACTGAGCCATAAAGAAAGAATGCTAACTGGCTTACTCAAGATCAGACAAAAAGCCTAGAAATAAAACCAACGAACCACAGCAACAAGGAAAAAAACCAAAACAAAACACAATTTGCAGCTCAAGTCTCTCCTACCTTCATTTCATTTATACCTTGTCTTGATTAAAAATAACAGTAACACACCAGTAAACTAGTTACTTTCGAAACTGACTCAGTTTGTAAGATCAGGTTTTGCATTAGATTACATTCTTCTAAAGAAAACAGATGTTATCTGAAGAAATAAGAGTTACGTCTACCCTTTTTTGCCCACATTTACATTTGTAGCCTATTACCACAGTTAAACCTGTATTTTGAATCTGTCCAGTACTCTAAGGTGCTTCGACAAATTACAATGAAACTAGGAAGATATTTTATTTGATACAGTTAATGCAAAAAGGACACACAGCAAAGACTGCATTTAGCAACAGTCCTGTGCCATTTCTTGATTTGTAAACATCTTGTAGCTGCATACAATAGAAGCCTAAGAGAAACAAAATGTTTTCAGAATATTTTACATTGGTGGGGGGGGGGGGGGGGAGAGGTAAACTCCTAGGCCCCTAGCACTTAAGCTTTTTTGGAGCCTAGTTCCTAGGCTATCCTACAATTATTGAAGGTTCCTAGTTATTCTACATGACAATTGGTAACATTAACAACTACTTAGGTTTGCTTTTATTAGCAACTCTTTCAGAAAGATCAAGCTGATAACCCACTATTGAAAACAAAAAAACCCAGCACACTAAATATGTAAACACAGAAAAATCAACAGTGTGATCATTAGTACCTTTCCAAACACATTTCTCAGTGACACCTGTAGTAGAAATAACCTGAAGAACTGATCTCTATTTTTTTCCATGATACGCCCAGATAACTAAACTGAATCTTCTGTCCTTCAAACAAAATTTATGTGTAGCACAGCTGATATACAATTGAAGTAACCTGTGCAAGTGCCACCAATGCACAGATTTAATTTTCTCTATCGGACAGCATCCTCTCTGGACAGGTCAGTACTGACCAGTTCTAAAGAGAAGCAGTACAAAGATGAGCATAGTGACTCAAAAGATGCAACGTAAGCATTTACACTTCTATTCTCTGGTACGGTCCGGATCAAAAAGGCAAAATGAAAAAGCTTTATTTCTCGATACCATTGCAGGCTACTTGAAAATAGTGGTTATGAGTAAGAAAAAACAATAAGCAGGCAGAAAAAAACCATACATACACACAAAATCAGGAATTCTTTTCTACATGTTTTCACATTAAAAAATAACAAACAAAACTATGAAAATAGGAAATTGTTCCAGTTCTGCATAACTTATTCTTGTCAATACAGGCTTTGGAATTCTCCCAGGAGAGAAAAGAAAGCATCTCCTTTGGCATGTCCACAGTTATACGTGTGCCAATTGATAAGCTGATGGCTACTAAACAGAAGCTACTGTATAAAAGCCCTGCCTCTACCTCAGTAGGAACACTATCTTGAGTTTCCTTCTACTTCTATCCAACTAGCAATTCTCATAAAGCTTGTAGGAACCAACTTCAAGATTTCTATACCTTTAAAGTTTGGCTGAAATCAGTTGGTAGGTAAAGAATCACAAAAAGGAAGAATGAATTTTGTCTCAATATAAGAAAGAATTTTTTCCACAGTGAGAACAAACAGTGATTCACTAGAACAACCTCCCCAGGGACGTGGTAAAATCCCCATCACTGGAGGTTTTCAAGATGCGATTGGACAGGGTGCTAGATAATCTCATCTAGGCTCCTCTTCCCAAGGAAGGTTGGACCAGATGATCTTTCAAGATCCCTTCCAACCTGGGCTATTCTAGGAACTTAGCCATAAGACTGATTTTATGACCAAAAGATCAACATTAGCTGCCAGGTATCAAAACCCCCCTCTAAAATAGGACCTTTAAAAGGTGGGCAGATTGTTGAAGAAAATGTGATCCGCTGGCTTACAATAAGAAAAGTCTAAAAGGTGGTAATTAGGTTGTGAACTTAAGGATCTAGTTTTATTTGCATAGGGTTTTAAATATATTTTTTGTACATGGAAGCTGAAAAATATATGCAGACAGTAGAAGATCAGACTGAAATAAGCAGAAGCGAACTTATCTTTTGCTACCTTCCTTCCAGGAAAACAAATTCAGCTTGTTTGGCATCTCTGGTCAGATACGCAAGAAACTGATACAACTGAAGTAAGACTGCTTCTGAAACATAATTTCTAATTTATCTGATAAGACACAGACTTCTATCAGACCTGAGATACGAATTCCAAGTACCTGACTTACATTTCTTTGGTCAACCAATACGGTTAGAGCTTCATTCTGCATCTTCTTCTTGAATTTATTTTTTGCCTGTTTACTGTTCTGACATGGTGTGATAAACCATTCATTCAGTAAATGCTGCTGATAAAAAACATAGAGAAATATAATTGAAGACGCTGCAAGGAATACCAAGTTTAAAAGGATCTTCCAAAATTCTTCAAGTTTAGATGCAAATAGATAAAGACAGTGGTTTTAATATTTAAGGGTGAAGCAGAAGTAATGAAAAGAAAGGGTATGCGTCAGAATTTGTTTTTATTTAGGAATACTCTACATAATGTAGACAAACAGGATGTCAGACAAACATTACTATGAATGTCTTTGTTTTAAGGGCAAGGTACACTGCAAGGCTTAAAGATCCCATTCTAGAAGGGGAAGGTTATTTTCAGAAGTCCAGACTAGGGGACACTGAGCAACTGACAGACTTTAGAGTGCCTGTCAAAAACGTAGCACTTTTTTGGGTGGTTTTTTTTTTTTTTTTTTTTTTTAAAATTCAAAGAATTCAAGTGAAAACATCAGGATAAACTTGAAATGCAATGCAATGCATTTTTGATTCAGATCCTCACACCTACAAAACTTGATTAAAATGAGTACTGTTAAAGTTTCCACAAATTTAGACTGTACTTTCATACATAGGTTTCCACCTTCACATCCCATTTACTCATCTTCATCTTCCACCTGCAAAATTTCACTTCAGAAGAATGTTCAGAACAGTTCACAAGTTGCATAAGTAAGAAGTTAAATTTCAAAATATGTTTGCACTAGGAAATCTTTGAAGAAGTGAAGCTGCTGCCAGTAGGGTTTGCAGAACTTAGCTCTAAGAATGCACAATACAGTTGAATAATGTACAGTAGGGAGCATTGCAAGGGTCACAGAGGATATTAGGCCTGACGCAACAAGAAGAAATATTGAAAGCGATTTATCCTTAGATATAATGAAATTGTTTTTTCTCCCACTTTTGCTACTATAGCCTGTGCACAACTAATCCAGTATAATCCTGTCTCAAATTCTGAAGACAAGTCAAGGAACACAAATACTAGAGCTTATTGCTACTATAATATAAAATATAATACCAAAATATTTGATAGGAAGTGTTTTTTAACACAAGGAAAACATCAATTTGCAAAATCAGTTTTATTGCCAGGTTGTTGTTCCCCATCCCTGACAAAGGCAGTTTCAAGGTTCACCAGAGTGAGAAAGAAATCACTATTGGGTTTCATGAGGAAAACTAGCTTCTTTAGACATCCTTCTTCAGACAGACTCACTTTACAGCAGCACTGCTGTAGTAAACACTCACCATATTCATCTGTGGCCACCAGAGACTACCACAGTTGCTAAGCAACATCTCTTAGTTTCATCTCAATTTTGACATTTGCCATTTGAGAATATTCATTGGAACCTAACGCTCTTTTAATAACCCCATCTCATTCCTCTCCTTTTACCAAAGATCTGTAATGCACCGATTGCATAACATCAGATACCAAATGAAAAAGCGAGCTTTTCACAACTGTTTTATGAAATGCAACCAAATAGATTTTTCAGGGACCAGCGAGTGCTTTTTCTTTATATATAGGAATCTGCCTATACAATTCTGTTTTGGTGATCCTCTCCCATAAAGACTTTTTCCCCCCCAAGTCTGCACATTAAGCCATCAAAAATCAGAGATAGGAAAATACAAAAAGAGGAAAAAGCCTCTTTTCTCCTATGCTTTTCTAAACATCTAAGTGTATCTTCTGCAGATAAAATATCTTAGAATATTTGCATGTGGCAAGAAACAGCCATCATAGTGCTACAGAAACCCCACACAGTTTCAGCAACTGTCTTGCCTTTTCTGATTTCTAGTTTCTCCACTTAACATAAGCAAGAACAGAAAGTAGAGACTTTCATAGTAACAACAATAATAAAAAATTCAAACCACAGAGCAGTTCACATATTATCTATATTTATTCTACACTTGGAATACATATACTCCATAAATGAGATTGAACCTTCTCAGTCAAAGAATATCACACATGAGCCTATACATGTTCTCCTTTTATCTTACCAAAAAAGGACCAATCTAAACAACATTCAGTGACACTACCAATACGCAGACATCAAGCAGCAGATTCCACAGTGGCAGGAAGAGAAAACAGACTGCAACAATCCATGGAGTCAATGTATTTCTGCGGATAATACTGCTATGAGGTAACTGCTCCTTGAGAGACTGCCCACACAGATGGTCATCTAACCCAGAGGGGCTTCCTACCGAAAAATGCCTTACAGGACAGCATCCTACGCCCCACAAGGTTACTCTGCACACTTTGAATACAGTAATAGTATTCAAAACAGGCAATGAGTTTTCCAGAACTCTAGCGAATGAGTACCACCACTGCTATACAGCACCATCTTAAATAGTTTAGTCAATGTTCATACATAGAGTCCCATTCTCATAAACTCTCTCCTGACCTTATTAAGTAGCATTTAAGCATTAAGAAGTATTCCTGATTGTCTTGTAGTAAGGGTTCTGTTACGTGAACTATATGCCGTGACATTTCCCTTTGGGTTGAGTAAGGATTGAGGAAGAAAGAGGAGACGATGAAATTCTAATAATTAGGTGTAGGCTCTTGGGGTGAGAACTGTGAATAGCTATATTTTATGAAATACTAAATAAGTGGAATCATGCAAGCACTTCAGGCAACAGCTCTTCAAATCATAGCCTTAAACTGATCAGGGAAAAAAGCAAGTGCTTAGTTAACCATTTGAAATAGGAGATGACAAACCCAACTAATGTTACACAGATGTCTCAAGGACGCAGAGTAAAAGAAATTTTAGATAAAAATAATCCAGCTATTGCACTTTCTCATCTTGCAATATGAATCTTAATAAAAAGGAGTCAACTAGAGAGTTTTGTATCACTATCAAAAATGAGAGTCATAGAAGATTTCAAAGCAGTATCAGATTGACAAAGGAAACACTGCAGAGAAAGCAGGTTTCCATTTTTATTTCTTATATAAGTAAGTCTAGTTCGGGACTTAGAGCAGAACCTTCTGGGGGATACGCTGCCAGACCACATCAACAAGACAGACGCTCAGAATGAACTGGTAAGTTTGTCTGTACAGGAACTGCATTGACCAATTTTAAGTCTATTATGACCTTTCTTTTGTTTCGGGATCTTCTGTATCAAGAGGCATATGTGAACTGTAGTCCTCAAGGAAAGAGATGTTTTAGAGACATTTCTGGATAACCCCCCCGAAAATACCAGTCTGAGAACACTACCTTGCTTCAAAATCCAGACATAATGGCTCTCTGCAAGAACAAGGACTTGGTTCTTCCCTTTCTATGAATATACAAAACCCACTGCTGTTATGCTGTCAGTACCTGAACTCTCTCATGGGAAAGTAGAATTGCCTGGCAGACCAACTAGATGGCCTTATTTCCCAAAACATTCTTAAGCATCATCAGGGAAAAAGAAATTCCATTAATTTTAAAAGATGATATAGCTAGATTGCCCATCTCCAGCTGGAAGTATCCTCCCTAAATGCCTTGATAAGGGTAAAGGATGGATAATATGTTGCATGCATTATTTTTTTTTTACTCATTTGACAAGAGAGGGTTTGATGGGATGCTTACAGCTGATGTTCTAACACTGTCTCTGGTCTAGATACAATCCCCTCTAAAAAAAAAACCAAAAACTTTTGCATGGAGGTACTTCTACGGAGGACTTCTGAAGTCTGCCATATTGCTTCATCCAGCTGCATGAATAAGTCCAACAAATCATAAGTATACTTTTGGTAATATCTCTTTATTAAAAAGCTTCCCTTCAGTTAGGCATTTTTCTTGCAAATTCATATTGACACAGGTCCCTTTGAAGACTGGATTTCTGTGATCAGTAAACCATAAAGATCATTAAAACTATTCAAAGAAAGCTGGTTCCTTACAAGGGGAATGTTACTTGGATTAACCTTCCAATCACCAGTCTATGAACAAGGTGCTCTAGCCGCTAAGTAGCTTGCATTTATCTTTTGTGTTGCGGGATGACCAAATGTCAACAGCCATACCTGTAGCAAAACACTAGTACTGGGAATCTGAAATATCTTCTCTGAATTACAGCTTATTGTTAAAATTACAAAGGAATGTGGGCTTCTAAACATAAGAAAATGAAATTAAAATCTGTAGTCTGAAGGCATCTCTTCTCCATGACCAAGAAAGAATCCATCTTTGTGTTTCCTCAATTTCTTGGAAAGTCCTTGAAGAAAGTTATATGCAAAATGTCCTCTTTGACAGTCCTCTTGAACACAGTAGGCTGCAGGTTTTCTCAGGCTAGGTTTCTTAGAGGACACAAATGCAAAATAAAAAGGAAGACCACAGAGATGTTCCACCTGATAAATTAAGACCTCTACCTTTTAGAATAAGACGCTACAGGTCTCAAGTGAGAACAGCTTACACTTCCAGAAGTACTTCTTATGTCTTGAGTTAAGAGGCTCTTCACTAATGACCCCAATGAGGCTTGCAATTATGCAGGATGCACAAGAAACACTCTGAAAGGCATTCCTGGCTTTAAACTTTACATCTAGGATGATAGGTTTTAATTTTTTTTCCTGTGAAATTCTTTTCAAAGACAGCTCCGAGTCCCAGTTTGCAGTCACTCAACACCATCAACTGTGCATGGTAGCTGGCAGTGAGCTTGTGGACAGAAGTCAGCCAGCAATGGCTCCTCCTGCTCAGAAAGAGCGGGTCTAGAGCCACCTCCAATGCCAGTGTTGCATTCCTAAGTGGAAAGGATGGAAGTAAACAAAAGCAAAACACATTTCTTCCAGTAATGCGGTCATTGTTTTGCTTGCTACTGCAAATCTTTAAAGAAAACAAGACAACATTACAAATTCATGAAGCATTGATAGTCTGCATAAAACATCAAACTAGCATTCACAGTAGCATACAATACCAAAAAAAGGAGCTGCAAGTTTAGCTTAACAGATATATTATTTGGCAATGATTTTGCCAGAAGAGTGCCTAAAAAGTTTTTGAGCCTGGACCTAAAAAACAATGGCCAGGCTATAGCGATAGTGCCAGCACTTTCAGTAGTGGTTAATACTTGGTCTGTAAAAGACTTCTCCAAACTGCTGTCTGAAAAGCTCAAAATAGCTCTACAAAAAACATCCTTAATTTTACCATTGTGGGAGGGAGAAAACCAGTTGATGAAGCAACCATCCAGAAGCACCATCATCACAAACACAGAAGTACATGAAGAATTTATACAGCTATTTTAGACTGCTTGCCTTCCCAAACTCCATAGAAAATTATATGGAGAAAAATGCATCCGCACAGAGTCACCCAGAGTGATCACCTACAATAAACTTCATTTTTCCTGTCTAGAAAGCTTCCCAAATGCCACCCAGAGATAGATGCCAGAAACAGACAGTATGAATTAGACTTGGGAACGCCTCCACTGACAAATGGTATAAAAGCCTCAAAGGAAAGCTGTCTTAAATTTTGATGATTTAAGCTTAGCTGTAATAGCTCAACCTCCAGAAAGGTTCTACTCAAACCTTTAACATCAAAAGGAATATTCTGAATGTAGCTCCTCCACAGGCTGTCTTTTGCCTGGTGAACCAGCAAGCCACAATGCTTGTTTACTTGCTTCCTGTAAAGAAAGGACTGCAGTTTCACCTTATCCCCAAAAATCAAAGGCTAAATTTCTCTTTGAATGACTGAAGACATCAATATACATCCTTTCTTCATGTGCTGGCACATAACATAGCTGAGCTGTTTCATGATCATTTTGCAGACTAACTCCAGATGCTCCTGGTGATTCTGTATGTGTGACCACCTCTCTCCAAGTTTGCATTTGTGATTATAAAACTATCTTATTTGGGTACCCAAAAGGTGAATATTAACCAGGTCATATTCATTTGTCACCATGGGACCTTCTTGGGAAGAATTTCTCTAAATAACAGAACACTGAGGAAAGGGTAGCAGAAGCTATTGAACTGGATAACCTCCTGAGAATCTTTCTAATCCATTTTCTCTGGAAGCTGTTACTAGCTTCTTTAAAATCTTGTACAGCTCTAGTGAAAACTGTCTGCACAAGAAACTATTGATCCTTGAAGGGACATTTTAAAAAACTATTTGTTTTGAGAGGACAAATGTTCCCTGTAAGTTCTATTTTTTCCCTTGAAATAAGGCAAATTTCTGTGAAGTCTTCTGTGAGTATTCATGACGGAATGTGCCAGGATAGTGTTAAAAGACACCCCCCACACCCATCTATGAGAAAATTGTTAACAGAACACTCTATAGCTAACATTTTGATTCCAAAAAAGACTTCAAAAAGAAGCCATCCAAACAGATGGCATTAAGATGTTAACCAGCAATACTGCCAACCTCCTAAAATGCTCATAGTAATTTTCCTCAGATGGCAAGACCTTGTAGGTATCATAATGGCAATGAACTAGTGTAAAATTGCGTTAACTATAAATACAGAATCCAAGGATTCTTTTCTGGCATTGAGCCTAGATTAACAGTTAAATTTTTCCCCACCTTTTAGCAGATGCTGGATTACTAATCTGTGATATTATTGGTCCAACAAATGAAGTGGTTATAACCGTAAATGTGGCTACAATAGTCTAAATCACAGGTAACCCCTGAAAAAAGAAAAACCCCACTTTTTTATTCTTTTTATGAGGTAGTTTGGCAATAGGTCATCTTTCTGTATCAGCATATCCATCTTACGGAGGGATAAAGAATCTTATTTTAAATTAACAGTGTAATTATAATACCTAGCAGTCTTTTAGTTTTGCCTGGAAGAAGTCTTCATCCCAAATGTAAAGTTTTTTTATTCTAAAAAGAATGATACTGAATAAGGATTCCAGCTTAGATTAGATTAGTATGCTTTTCCTCTTCTGTAGAGATTTCCTTATCAAAGTTGTTTTGTTATTTTTTTAATACTGAATAGTTTGATAGGGGTGACACACCCTCTCCTGCCAAATCTCTTTCTCTCTGGAACTACATCTCTGGAACTACAACTGGAGGTACCTACGCTTTCTGATGGACAGCATTAGGATATTCTCTCCAAAATGCTAATAGAGAGAAACAGATTCTGCTTAGCATGTTTTAGCAAAATCCTCCCATGAGTGTGACAGAAAACTGCTTCCTTTGCTGTTTTTCTCATTGAGTTTGTCAATCAGACTTTGATGGATTTTCTCACTCTCCATCTCAGAGTAGTTAAAGAAAGGTACAATCCTTTCTGTATCCTTTTTGCTGGGGCTGTATATTTTTTTGCTTCACAGCAAGATCCAAATTTAGTCCTTCCCAATTCTTTTTATCATGTAGAGCAGAATTTGAGATAGGAGTCCTCTGACGGCAGGACTCTGGGTTTATTCTTTCAAGCAGTCTTTTAACTTGAAGGCTTACACATGTTTGAAATACTGACTTCACAAGGGGCCTCCTATACACCCCTCCTTTGTTCAGTGGAGATCCTTTGTCACAGTTGGAGTGTGTGTGCTCAGCCTACGACCAGAGTACCAGATTCTAAACCATGAGATCCAAAACTAGCCATCAGAATTCTTTCTCAGCTGAGATGCAACTGGTCTGACATTGCTGGCATGACACAGCTATAGTTCACTTTGAAACTGTACAAAGATGAACAAGGTTGATAGAAGAGTGAATAATGAGCTTTAGAGCCTCTTACTCTGTCTCAGAATCCTGTTGGTCAATGCCTTACTGCCACAGTAGCTTCAGAAGACTAAGTAACTGCTTCAGTCAGTTCAAGTTCTTCCGTCTTTCCACTCCTATCCAGGCAAGGAAGAGTCACTTCTCTTTTAAGCAGAAGAGGTTTTACAACAGAGGGTCTGCCACCACTTCTTGGAGGATCTTCCTTAAAAAGGTTGAAAAAAATCCTGCACCAGTCTGAACCCTTCAGAGGGCTTGAGATTTCTCCAAGGAAAAAAAAAAAAAAAAAGATCATCTACATGCTCAAATTTAAGAAAAGACAAAATCTAGTTTGCTTCTCCATTTGTGGCTTTCTTCATGTTCTGCACTGTATTTGAGTAAGCTGAGAAAATGAAAAGGAAGACAGACCTAAGGCAGGAAGCATTTCAACAGGAGTTAGACTTGAAAATAGAAGGGTGTTTATTCAGTCAGACTAAATGACAGTGTGAAAAAGAACCACCTGACATTACACCACAACTTCCACACATTTATAATCTTTCTCATTGTTATTCTACATGGACATAGCTTTCTGTAAAGCCAATATCATAAGAATGCTTTCCAAATTCAATAAGAGATTAGACTCCAACCCCCTCTCCAAACCAAAAGCAAAACTTCAACACACAAAAGCTATGTAATGCCCTTGGAAACAAAGAATTCTTCATTCTTCTCTGTCCTTGTAAAATATGGTCCTTTCCCAAAACCATCAAAAATTCTGTTCTACAATTACCGTATATATTTACAGGATTGTTGACACTGAAGTAAAGGATCAATGAGCATTTTTGCAGTGACAAATCCTACACCCATATTCCTCAGCCCCTCATTTCTACCCTTTGCTATTTCAACTATGTTGGCAGAACAGTTTGTAAAACACAGCACAGTAAGCCATTGAACCAGCTTCCCCCCCAGTAGCCTTTCAGATCAGTTTTCTGATCCAGCTCCTTGATGTGCCAATGTAATGAACAGGATGGCAAAGGCTAGGAACAAAAAGCTAGAACCAGGAAGTTACAAGGGTTGCTTAAGTAACATTTGATGCAAAATGTTAAAATCACAGCTTAGATTATTTCCAGCTCATTTTCAGTCTACTCAAGCCACAACTATCAGGGGCTTATGTACTTTACCACCAGATGATGGTGTGTGCACATGTGGTGTGTCTGTCTACCTATATGTGAAGTTCCTTAAGCTACGCTGTCTAAATGCGTTTTCCATCATGTATGCCTACATACTCAAAACTCTGAACTCAATTTCTTCCTCTCTGTACACACAGCTGTGCACCCCCCTTTCCCCATGCTCAACAGCAAATAAGTTAAAAAACCCCATGCTTTTGGCTCATCAGGGCAATTCTACTGCCACAAAGATGTCTGAGCTGTTCAACATTATGAGGTATTTAATGATAAACCAAAACTAGCAAAGATTTGTCTTGAAGTGTCACTGTAAACCAGAAAAAAAAAAAATCAGAAAGCTGTCAAGCAAGCAAAAATCTGTACAGCTGAACAACAGTGAATACACCAGCTGTCCCAAACTAAGCCATCCCACTCTATCAGTGACCTCTGCCTTCTTTTAAGACTGCTGGGGAGTCAAAAAGTGAGGCCAGAGATGGTGCAAATTTGCATCACAAGGAATTTCAACTACTGATAAAACTTTCCTAAATGGTTGCAAATTTATGTTTGAAGAAGTCCACAATCACCTCACCACAGCAGTGGACCACTTTCAGAACATAATGTGGGCAGGTTCTGAAAAGAATCATATGTTCTACCCATCAGTGTTTTCTTTAGACATTTGATATTTAACCTAATTCCAAAGGGCTGCCCTAAAAAACATTTAATGACAGACATACTCCAGAGAATGGATTCAGCTTTCGCTGAACAGAGAAGCTCTGACCATCCTTAACTGATTCACCTCTGCAAGCTTTGGCACAATCCAATATTCAACTAACAGTTCTTGTACAGATGAAATGTTTGTGGGTTTTTTTGGTTATGAAAACCAGCAGTTGAGAAAACTTCCATAAAGTTTTGGTTCAGCACAGATAAAAATTAAGACTCTTCTCATATCAAATATATGTACAGATGCCTCAGCACTTGAAATTAATGCTCAAAAAGAGAAACCTTTCAAATAAGATTAAGTACTGTGACCAAGAAGAAAGAAAACTTAGAATAATTCCTTAGAGATCTCACTCAGTGAAAACACAATATGAACTACATAAATGCCTGCCATAACTCTCCCTCCCTCTCTCCTCAAACTAACAGCCGCAGAAAAAAAAAAAAAAAAAAGACTTCATCTAAAGATTTAGACTCAAGCTGCTAAGCTATTAGGGCAGGGACTATGTTTACATGTCACTAAGCCATCACAGCTAAAGCAGAGGAAATAGATTGGTTAAATAGACGAGCAATTCAACACCATGTAGAGAAGAATGGATCTTCCATAGGCAGACAAATAACACAGGAATTACGTATTTTTTTTTTTAAACAATGTGGGTAACTCCACTTGCTTTGGCTTACCAAGTAATTTGAGAAAAATAAAGAAATTATGAGGGATGAGATCTATCCCAGCAGCATGCCAAAAATTTCATCATGGAATGTCCCCTGTTATTTTTCTGTCCATTCTATTGCCAAAAGCTTTCCAATATCTAAGCTAAGAGAACAAGATAGAAGTACCAGCAAGCTGATCTACCTTTGAAAAAGAAGCATGGTGCTTGTGCCACTCCTGTGACAAAGCAATGAACCCAAACCACCAGCCTGCCATAAAAAAAAAAAAAAAAAAAAAAAAAATCTCCTCTTCTGCATTGTCTGGGGATAGCAGGAGCAGGCCTTGCCTCTGGCATTATTCAGAAAATGGGTGCACCTGCACATTAACAGGGAAGAACTCCATATACGTATCAGAATTACCCTGAGGTAAGGAAATCTGAAGGCCTGAAATAGATAGGTATGTCTTGGTAACACATGGTTGCCTCTCAGATTCTGGTTGAGGAAGGTGCTACTGGCAATTATGAAACAGGACAAGACAGGCTGAAGTGGATTCTCTCTCATGTGGGAGAGAAAGGCAGTTTCTTTGTGTCTGAAGCAGTATGTCATAATCCTCTCCACACCATTTGCTTGGGAGTGACACATGTCCTCAGTCTGACCATCCTAGAAGATATCCTTGAATGTAACCCTGAAGAACATCTGAAACATGTCTTAAGATGGTTATCAAGAGACTATATGGGTGTGATCCATTTCTCTGCCTCAAAGTCATATGGGTAGCAGAATAGTCACAATGCTGCATAGAAGCACCTAAGGAAGTAATGGTCTCATGCCAAGAACCGAATCCTAAAAAAAACCCCAGAACATTTGGCACCAAAGGGTATTCTGGAAAAGGAACTATTTTGTTCATCAGGCTTCCTTCCCTTCTAAAAGTCTCAATTCCCAGAAAGTTAATCAATAACCAGGCTAGGCATAGAGGCAGTCTCACCAAAAATTAAGTCAAAATGCTCAGATTCCTGCATGATCATCTTGTTCTGGAAACTGCTCTCTGCTTTTGAAGGCGTGGCTTTTTCAGCTTCTCTGTTCAAGATTTCTTCAAATCTGACGTTTCATAGCAAGGGCTTTAATTTCTCGCAAAGATCCATAATACTGCAAAGCTTGCAATCTTTCAGGTTATCCAGGCAGTGAAGGCGAGATGAAGCACACAGTATACTCTACTCAGAGCTCAATTCAGTATGTCAGATAGATTCTCAACATCTGTTGGTCTGAGGGGATGTGTGAAGATTTACACTAGATCCAGGTACAGCGAAGGCCAAAGGCCTGGAGATTCCAAAGTCTCCATATGCCAAGAGCAGAACTTCACTAGCAAAGATGCATCAGTCTGTAAAAGCGGAGAAGCACTGAAAGCAAAAAAAAAAAAAGGAGAGAACAAAACAGAAGTCTTTGGGAGAAGAATGTAGTAGCAACAAATTCTCTACGCCTTGCTGGGCAACTGGAGTTTCACGGCAAGGTCTGCCTGTTTGCTGACAGGACAACATACATATGTATCCCTATGGATACATATGGCTTTGGCCAAAAAAGTCACTGAATGACTTTTCTTCACAATCACATAAAATTGCAGGGGGGTGTGGGGACAACCCCAAAATAAAACTTTGTGATTACTCTAATACTTCTTTTCTACCCACAGTGCATGTGTGTTTGTGTGTGTGTGCATGCATATGCATGATGACAAATCATGTGTCATTACCTTTAGCACAAGATACTATGACCAGGAGAATAAAGCACCAGAGTGGTGCTGAAGATGATCTTGTTTCCATTTCAGTCCCACTACTGATCAGCAATATAGCCCTGTCACATCAGCATTATCTCCTGCCTCTGTTTTTCTTGACTGTGAAGTGAGATACAGAGATGAGTCTTTTTCTGTAAACTCTGCTGCCAAAAGTCAGGAATTGTGACAGAGTGATCTGGAAGAGTCTTGCCTCCTGCGTTTTCTTAAGAAAAAAAATTCAGCTAGTCAGCAGGTACAAGTGAAAGACTCAGTAACACATGTAAGTAAATACAAAAGCAAATAAAAGCTGTCTCTTCAAAATTAATTTATCTAGTTTATGCTTTTTAAGACGACAATACATTTCAAGTTCACAATGGATATGGAACATATTTCATAATCTTAAAATCTACACCTCACAGAAAATCATTGCTTTTCAAGTAAAATGAAGAATGAGAGAAAGATTTCTAATATATCTGAAAATACACATGATGCAATTTTGGAACAAAACCACCCAAAATGCTTTTCTTTTAAGATTATATGGTATTATTTGAGGGAAAAGGTAAGGTTAGTTGACTGTCAGATTATGAATTCCTCTGTTCTGGCATGATTTTCTGTGAAGCTTAACATTGATTCTGAATATCCTGGGTTTAATTCTTGATCTTAGGGCCATTATAACACTG
Organism: Aptenodytes forsteri; assembly: GCF_000699145.1. Taxonomy (NCBI): domain Eukaryota; kingdom Metazoa; phylum Chordata; class Aves; order Sphenisciformes; family Spheniscidae; genus Aptenodytes; species Aptenodytes forsteri. The sequence continues at coordinate 4,639,537 of NW_008794445.1, forward strand.
TGCAGGACATATTTTACCAAGTAAGGGACTTCCCTTTATTTAAGAAAGTTATTCAGATATTGAATTCACTTTGAAGAGCGGAAGTTTTCATTAATAAATTCATTGCTTCTAAGTAAATTACACAAGTTACAAGTTCATTCTAAATGCTACTGTTTGTGTGGTCTTTTTTCATAAGGATAGTAAAATAAACATGACCAAACCCCCCAAATAACTGAAGCAAAAACATCTATTTCAGTGCTTCAGCATTTTTGCTGAGGATTAGAATGCTTCTCCTATGAAAAGTTTCTAGAAACTATCAATCACCAAAAATTTTAGACAGTGCTTCTAGAATCCACTTCCTATATCAAATCATTCAAATTTATGAGAGCACAGAAGAGAGAAAATGGTATATCTTGATGGGGGAAAAACAGAACTACTTGTGCTTCATTATCCAAACACATGCATCTTAGTTTAGCAAAGTACAATGCCATGTTTTACTTGAAAAGTTCCGAAGTGCTCAGACCTTCCAACTTTAAGGACAACAGGATGCAGAGACAGATGCAGAGACAGAGGTTATAGTAAGCTGTGGTAAAAGTTGAAGGAACTTAGGGACACACAGGGTGAGACTCAGTAGCCTAAGCACAGGCAACTAGTGCTGATTTTGAAGCTCTAGAATCTGCATGAAGCTAGCAGATGTAACACAAGACCTGGAGGAGACCAGTGCCCTTCTGGAATCACAGCTGAGATACAGAAGTCACATCCTAGAGCATCTAAAATGGCTCTACGTGACTATGCCTGTGAAGTGAATCCTATCCTTGTAAAAACTAACCGATGCTAAATTCCAGAAGTGTAGGAAACTCACAGCAAATACCTCCTTTCTTTCTCCAAGCTACCAACAAGTGATTTGGCTGCTTTAGAGAAAGTCTCTTGGGGACTACCTAAGCCACGTAATAAAACTAATATTTTGCGGTATACTTCTAAGGGACCCAAACCCCTAAAAAATGTCATTTTCTTTATACATTTAATACATCAAAAGCAAAGTCCAATTCAAAATTATCCTTGTGCTTCACCAAAGAGCACAGATTACATGGGCTGTACCAGCTCAGTAACAATTACAAATTAATGAAAATTTCATATGGTACATAAAGGAAGGCTTATTTAACCTCTAAAAAGGACTGGGGTGAAGAGTTCTTTAGCGAATCAGTATCATTTCCAGATTTTGACTCATTAAGAAGCCTAGCCCAGTTTTGCAGGGAAACAACTAATAACAAACATGGATTCTCATATGCAAAGTTCAATTATGTGAAAGAGAAACACCACCACTACAGTTTTGTTCCATCTAATTTCTACAATGATAGCTCAGAAGAGCTTAGAAAAAGATTCTGCATTAAAATCTTGAAGGTGCCATGGTCCCCTACCTTTCCGAAACAGAATTAAAGGAATTTTATGTTTCTAATAAAAATAAAAAAAAAAAAAAAAAAAAAAAAAAACACTTCACCTCTTGACTGACCATGAGAAACCACTCATCTGGAATACTGTACTTCCAACTATGTATTTCCAGTTATGTAACACTTTTAACCTGGTGATTGAACTCCCAAACAAGTAAGTGATACACAGTAATGAAGGTGATTCATGAAATAAAACACCTGCTTGATAGGTAGCAGAAAATGAGCTGCTGCTTCTCATCCTTTGTAAAATACATGACACTGCCATGTTCTGACAGAACATGACAATCTACTTGTGAATCTTAAATAGGAAGACTGAAATCCAGCTATAAGTTACCCTCAACTTGAAAATGCTTTATATCAAAACCATCTCTATTCCTTGGAACTTAAACTGTACTGCAAATCAAGAAGCAATTCTTTGAGAAAGCTATAAAGCTTAGAAAGTATCTGCTTAGTTTGGTGTCCACAGAAACCTTCTCACTGGTACCCAGATGCAAAAGTTTAGTGAAATCTCGACATTATATCCAGACCACAATACATTTGCATATAAGTGTCTGACTAGTCATATGGCAAAGCATAATGCAAAAGAGGTCTGGGAAGTAGATGCTGCCATTTTATGCATTTGGCCTTTCATGCTAGAGATACCCTATAATTTTAGAATTACACCTGGTCATTGCAATTTTTGGGTAGACCTAGTCTGCTTACGCTAAAGTTTCAAAGCACTAGGCTCCACATCTTAACTTACTAGTGTTGTGGGTTCAGGTTCATAGTATTGACTCAGGTTCACAGTGTTCACTGACTTCAGTACCCGTGCAGACACTTTGTCTGGACCAGCCCTCTTGACGATCATGACAACGGCGCTGGACACCCAAATGGTTTCTCCTCAAAACTCAAAACAATTGTAAGCTGACATTATTATTCAGAACCAATTGAAGCTAGAAGTTTGAGCACAGAGACTAACATGTATTTTTTTTTAAATAGTCAATGAATCCTGAGAATTTTCATCTTGTTTTCAAAGTGCACAATTCTCAAAGAGAAGGCTGCTACTAACAGTATGATGGCCTTCCCAAATGATGCAGAAGCTACAGCAGTATCACAGCAATCCTTCAATGTGTGAAGGAAAAGATCCTATCAACAATTTTCAAACTACTACATATGCTGCATTTGAACAAAATAGTTAATTACCACAGCTGCTTGGGAAGAAAAGTTTCTTTTCCATTTTACCATAACTAGAGTACTGATCACCAAAGTGCTTCCATCTTCCTCCAGGGAAAGTCAGCAGCAAACAGGGACTAGTAAGTCAGGCATACATGCTGCCTACATTAACAGACTTGAGATTTTAAAAAAGCAAAACCCCAAAAAACCCCAACAACAACTGTGCTTAGAGATTAAAAACTGGTCAGATTTTGCATACAAGCAAACAGCACTGTAGCTATTAAAGGATAAATACATGTTAGCTTTTCCCAGCTCAAGTATCAGCCAGTCTTTTATCAGGTTTGCACTCATTAAAGTGTTTTCACTATTCTGTAGGCTGTTGTTCCAATATCCTTGTTAAATGAATGCTAGTTCTTTGTTAGAAACAATCACTTCTCTTTAGAAAGCGGAAGCAAAGCCTTCCCCCTAGAGGAAGCTCACCTCCCACACTAAGTTAGAAATAATCCTGGCATGTCCAAACCAACTGATAGCCTGCATCATCTACTTCAAGTGGCCCTCAAGTTATATTTCAATATTTTAAATTTGGTAAGTTCCTATGATAGCTGGATTTTCTGTGCCAAATGAACAGTCTTGGACTTGGTTTTGCAATGCCTCTCCTGCATTATTGAGTTGACTGATAATTTCCTAGCCTGGAGAATGCAAGTTATTTACAAAATTTGCCTTATACTGTCAGCAATGCTTCCTGGAACACGCATGCAGCTCTTGTGCTGGCATGCATGATACTCGATTTATTCTAGCCAAAAAAAAAAAGCAGATGCAATTCTACAGCTTTCTGACTTTGAGAACTAGCTCATAAGACATTAGCTTCATTCTCCCTGCTGCTGTCAAACATGTAACAGATGCCATTAGGACAGTCAGCACAAACTCCTGGGCTACAGCATGTTCAGAATTCTCTTTCCATCACATCTTGTGGTAGCAAATCCAGGTGGGACAGAGCTTCATAATTTCCCCTTCCTGGCCCCATAATGAAACTAACTGCATGCAGTGGAAGTGACTGAGGTAGAGCATCAGCAAAAGCTGGAAAACTTCATTAGCATAACTATTTTCAGTAAAGGGAATATATTCATTGTTTGCAGCATAGATTAGCTGATCGTTCCTGAGTAGAGTTCAGATCTATTCAGAATAATTAAACAAGGCTTCACCCTTCCCTCTATGAGGTTGCTGATGGAGAACACAAGGGACCTCTTCCCCTCCCACCCCAACACACACATACAGAGTGCAGGCCTATACCATAAGCGATAGCTATGCTTGTGACTGATCATAATGTCATTTAAGTTCTAAAACAAGGCAGTATAAAAGTCGCACTGTTCACAGCTTTGAATATTGTTCTCTTTGATTAAGGAAAAAAAACCAAACAAAGCAGATTTAAGTGCAAAAGGAAAACATCACATAAGGTGAAATTTTAGGGCAGGTCTGACCACAAATTAAGAAAAAGACCCACAACAAAAGAGAAATAAAGTTGTAAATAAAAAGAAGATAAGGTCACTGACTACACACCACTAGGATGACTGAATATTATTAGGTATTTTACTTTTCTCGACCATAAGGGTTTTCATTCAACAGTTACAAGTTTTGCTGCATGGAGATTAAGCCTTGCCCACTGTCGTTTCAGAAGGGAGGGGGGTGGGGGGAAACAACAAAAGTATCCAGAATCACTGCAACATGTCTGGTAAAAAATACCAAACTGCTAGAATTAAGGAAGACATTGTAAAGCATGACAACAAAAGGAACCATTTCTAGTCTCATCAGACCGTTAAATGTCCTTAGCCATACATTTGCTGAAACCAGAAAGGCACTTGACTAATGCAAAGCTGGCTAACTTTCTTGACCTCATCATCTAAATATCTTATCTGGCTAAGAGCCACAAGATGAGATGGTCCAGAAATTATTCTTGGACAGAAGATCTAGACAACTTCTGTGGGGTCTCACCACATCAGTTTAAGGCTGGGCTTGGCTAAATACGTAACCAGCTCCGAGTCACACTAGTGATAAAGGTTGTTAACAGTCCCTAGTAGGTAACTGTATCCAATAACCAGAAATTTAGATTACATGGAACACTTCATGCCAGTATTATCCCATGCAACCCAGCTGCAGAGTTGCCCTGGCGGGCAAGTCACACATCAGCTGTTCCAAATACATATTCCATCTAAGTGCCATAGGTTGGCCATTCTTTTAAGCCTGTCTTCAAATCAACATCAGATGTCTTTCTGGAAAGAGACAAAACACAAAGAAAGAAAATTCACTGCTTCCTTTACTCAATCACACCGTAATAATAAAAAAAAAAAAAGCACCATTTTTAAATATTAGTTGGTCTGCCTCCAGCTTCTCATTACTCCCCCCCCCCGATTGGAGAGCCTATTTTAGTAGTCATTTTTGCTTTCTGAAGGAACATATTCAATGGAATTACTGCTTTATACTAAATTCTTCCTTTTAAAACTCAAGACTGGGCTGCATAAGCAAAACCAGCCTGCAGATCAAAGGAAATGATTATTCCACTCTGCTTGGCACCTGTGAAGCTACATCTGAAGCATGGTACGTCCACTTTTGGGACCCCAAATGCGAAAGAGATTGATAAGCAGGTCCAGTGGAGGACCACCAAGATGGTTGAGGGCTGGAGAACATGACAGATGAGGTGAGACTAGTGAGCTGAATTTGTGTAGCATGAAGAATAGATAGCTAAGTGAGGAGAACTAATTGCTCTCTTCAACAACCTAATTGGCTTTCGTAGAGAAGACAAAGCCAGACTGCTTTCAGAGATGCAGAGCACACTGACAAGAGGAAATACATACAGCTTGCAGCAAGAGAAATTCCAGATAGATACAGAGAACAGTTCTTCACCACAAGGGTGGTCAAACACTGAAACAACTTGTCCAGAGCAGTTGTGGAATCTCCACCCTTGTCAATTTTCAGACCTCACCTTGACAAACCCTGGAGCAACCTGGTCTAGTTTTGAAGTTACCCTCCTTTGAAGAAGATGTCAGACTAGATGACCTCCAGAGGTCCCTTCCAACCTAAATTATCAGTTTAACTTTTAAATTATTTTACAATTTTGTGTTCTTGAGGCAGAGTGATTTTTGTGCCTTTTCCCCAGACCCTTCCTAATTTTTCAACATTGCAAAAAAAAAACCAAACCCCAAACCCCCACCCATATGGACAACAGGACTGTAACCTGTATTGATGCAGAATTCACATCATTAATATAACCAAGACAGATTAATAGAGTAAAGTGTATGACTTCCTTACTCTTTCTCTGTATTCAACAGAATTTCAGCCCCTCTGCATTAACTTTCTATTTGGGACTGTAGCTCACTTTTTTGTCTCTGTGATGCCTACTTAATTCCAGGGTAGGGTTTCCTATTAAGCAGGTATGTTCTATAACGGAAGGTTTCTAAAAGTACAACTTCAGATTTTGCTGTGCAATAGCAGACTGTTTGAGTGGGTCCCACTAAGCAAATGATCCAGATAACTCTGCAAGAGTCGATCTTTCTATCCTCTACAAGTTAACAGAAGTAACTGCTTTACAACACCATAAAGAAACTTTACTTGGAGCATGCTTCCTACTCCTCTCCCCTTCAAAAGCTTTAGAAAGCTTTTTAATTAATGTAATGTTTTATTGATGGGGGGGGGGGGGGTTTATTTGTTCTTTAAGAAAAAGACTGTATCAAGGCATAATTGTATTATACATACTGGGTATTTACACCAAGGAACCTTGTTCTAAAACAAAATTACATTAGAATTTTTTTTTAATAAAGTTTTATTTCCATTAAACCACCTCAGCATTAATTCTAATAATATTCTTTTACATTTACTGAATCCCTCCATTATTTTTCCCCAGGATTGATGTGAGGTTAATAGTTATTTAGGTCATCCTGTTTGACCTTTTAAAATAAGACGTCTTCAAGGTCTTTTGGAATTTCCATTGTATTTTAAGTTATTGGGAGGGACACCTCAGAAAAGAGATATTCTCAGCCAGTTCTTTTAGAACTCCTGGGTGCAGATTACAAAGACTTGCTTATAGGCTTTGTTAAGAAATGTCTATCATGGACTCTCAGAATCTTCCTTGTAACTTCTAGATTTTAAGTACTTAAGTCACCTGTGAGATATTATAATGTAATCTCACTTCTCTCTAAAAAACCCCCCAAAATATTTATTGTAATCTTCTGCCTTTTCTCTTTCACTACGAATCACGTTATCATTGTCACCTACATTACTGTTAGCACTACTTCTCAATTTTTAACAATCTCACCTTTGTTATCCTTTGCCTTACTAGTCAAGGTTTTTTCTCAGGAACATTTTGTTTCTTTTAATCAGTTTTCTACATTTTTCATGCCCCACTCAATGCCATTTCTCTTCTACCATCCTCGCACTTACACTTTACAGAAAAGGAGGGAGGGGCCCTGAATTTCCTCCTTCACACTGTAATGAAAGCAAGATGGATTTTAACAGAATTTGCCCTTTATGGACAACATTTATAGTTGTTAACTATATGTAATTTATTTGGGGAAGTCTACCATATACCTATTTACATAATTTCTCACACGCGCACACACCCACACACCATTTTTGTACTTTAGTCTGGACATGCATATAACCAGACTTCTAAGTGACAAACAAAATTGTGTCCCATATCAAATCTTAAGTTATCACTAAAAAAAAAAGTTAAAATGTTTCAAAAAAAATGATACACATACAAAAAAAGACCTATTTGGCCCAAGTTGTTGGCATGCAGCATTTTACTCTGCTGTATCAATGCAGAAGTATACCTTTCTCTATTATCATTAAATTCCCCCCTCCGCAACATCAACCCGTTATAGTTCTCTTTCCTAGCATATTTACATCTTCTCTATCGGTCTTAATTCACAGTCCATTTCATAATGGCTCCAATACTTTTAGTCCCTATCACCGCCATTTTAAGCTCAAAAAAATCTACCTACCTACTTTGCCCTTCTACCTTTTTATTCTCTTCGATTAATCTCATTTTTCTTTCAGCTGAACCAGGCCCGTCCACTGCCAGTTCCACATCCCTATCTTAAGCTGCTGTCTATGTTTAAGTGACCATGTTTTCCTTGGCCTATTCATGCATCTCCAATTATCTCTTTTCTCTAGCACAGAGACTTCCCAGATCCAGTCATTTTCTTTTACCATCTCCCCTTTCCAGTCTCCCACCCTGTCACAACTTTTTTGACTTGTAAAATAGAAATGCAGATACATTCATACAGAACTAGCACATCTGCCCCATGCAGTCATTTCATGCACTACATGCATAACCACAATACAGTATATTATGTAATTAGCAATACCGTAATTTTGTTAAAATTTGCTGCTCTAAGGCAAGCTTATTGTCTTCTGAGGGGGGAGATCAGATAAATAGCACATTCTGATCTGTTTCCCTATTTACAAATACACCTGTTTAAAGTTTATATAAATGCACTTGAGAATGTGCATTTATACTAAAAGATACATGGACAACAGTTCAGTGTCCAATACTTTTAACACCTTTGCCATCTCAAAAAGAAGATAATTCAGACTACGTTCAGGATAACGAAGTTTCTTCATAATACCATGAAGCCAAAAACCCACCACTGGTGGATTCAACCTTCTTAATTCTGCACCCTTTTCAGGAGTAAGCTCACAGCATTGCTAAGCCTCCATGTGCATCAACTGGTGTCACTATAGAGACAAAAATAACACAGTAGCAAAACAGTAGAGGTTTGAACCAAACAAAACCAGTAATATCAGGAGCAAAAACTACATACTCAAATTTCTAATATTTTTTTAAAGTCTTCAGTTTTACCTTAAGTAAACATTTTACAATAATTGCTAGTTAACACTCCCCATAACAACAGCAACCCAAAAATAATTACAGCAAGAACAAATGACTTCCGGGCTTCCCAGAAAACGCCTCTTATATTTAAATTTAATTCCTGGCATTATGCCAAAATGGGGGATGGGCACCTAAGTGGAAAAATAACTTCAAAGGCCTCTAAAACATTAATGCAGAAAACAAGTTGCTTCTCTTACCTGGCGAGAAGGTGGCATGTGCAAAATGAGATTCCTCCTCTGAGCAAGCCACTGACGCGTAGCTCATTTGCATAAGTACCACGAGCTACAAGTAGACTTCCAGGTCGGCCATCTTGATACTAAGATCTTGTTTTGTTTACGTAGCAGCATGAGTGCTATTTTTTAGCGAGCGTGAGCTATGCTGTTCTACCTCTCAGCTAGTAGCCTACATCTGCTTGTTAAAGCCTGCTGGAACTCCCACTTCTCCACACAAGTGGCTGAACATGTCAGGAGTGCCCCTGCAGCTCACTGAGCATGCCACAGCCTCCAAGGGAACGTTGCAACTGCAACTGCCTCCAGTCGGACTCTTTGTACTGCCTTCTGTGCTGCCAACTATTAGCACTGCAGCAACTATGTGCAGTGAAGTACCTCCCACATACCACACAGTAGTACCAACAAGCATAAATTTATTACAGCACAGTGCAAGACAACACAAAAAAAAAAAAAAGAGCTGAAATCTCCTCAGTATTTTCACTTACTAGCAATCTAATTACACATAGGTTCCTTTGTACATCTTTTCACTTTCATCAGTGTGGCTCTTTCAGTCCAGAAACCAGCGTGCTCCTGCAATCCATGCACAGGAGAAGTCCATGACACATGTTAGTTGCTGCCGACACGGAGCCAGACTGCAGTTACAGCTAGCTGGCGCCAGTAAAAATTTACATAAAGGGGGCCTCATTTCAAGACTAAATTGCAGCAGGATATTGCTGAGCAAAGCCTCCCCCCCGCCCCCGCGAGACTACTACGGGTTCTAGAATATATCGTCTAGTTATTTGCTTACTAATAATCCAGATCCATGTCAAAAGTCAAGTGCTGCTCTTACTGTTTATATAAACAAAACCTGACAGTAGTCTCTGCAAAAGAAATTCCACCTTGAAGCCTGTTCCTAGTAGGAATGCTACACACTGCATTGTTCACAGCGATTCTGGTGAGCGCTCTGTAGTAATTGAAATAACACCGAATGGGTATGCTCAATGCTCAGTAACCAGCTTTTCTTAAACTCATACTTCCAGTATTTTGCAACCTACCAATAACAAATAAGTAAGTATGAGCTCCAAGTAGGACAGATCCATTTTTAACCTAATGCTGACACTTAGCATGTCTGGCCATTTAATTTACTGTTTCCACTTCACATTTAATTTTTCTTCATTAGGGAGATCAAGAAAAAAATCCCCCATCTGGAACTGTGGACTTTTTCAAGTACCTAAAAGGTACAGTGACAGGTAGAGGCAGAAGCTTCAATTTCAGCCTCACTCTGACTTCAAATAGTTAATTTCTTAATTCTTAGTTTTTTTCCTTCCAGTCAAAATCCAATTATATCAATAAATGAATTACACTTTACAAATGCTTATTCTAAAAGTTACTGTATTTTTTCAGAGGGAAAAAAAAGAAGCCAGGCTTTGCTTACTATTAAGTGTGCATATGTGGAAGATGAATCATCCGCCAATACCTTTTTCCTCTCATTTGCTGCCTCGTAACAAACTCTTAAGAGCATGAAACAACTCAATGCAAATAAACATACTATTTATTATACCAACGATAAACATGAATTTGTGAAACCCTAAATAAAATGAAGTTAAACCCACAGTAATGTTTGTCTAGCTACACTGCTGTAGTTGCAGCCTGGCACCATTTAGCGCAAAAAGGAAAGTGATGGAGACAGTGATGCTTGTCGATTCCAGTGGGGCAAAGGCAGAGCCGCCTCAGGACCAGAACAGCCTGCTTTGTGCCACGGGCCTCTTCTAGTTCCCTGCATTGTTCCTCTTTAGAATGCAAACAGCGTCAAGGCTATATATAGTCAAATTACTTTATATGTCCTTTCTTCCACTGTGAGCATAATTTGCTGTATGGCTGGTTCTAGGTTATTTGAGCATAACACAGTTTGCTCATCTGTAATGTCAAAAAGCTACTGACTTTGTGTCTGAAATTATTTAGTAATGCAAATTACTCTTCACTGTTTGTTACAATTCATCCTCAGCTGTTGTATCCAAAAGCCTAAAGCAATGTATAAGGGAAAAATAATTATTTTTCCAGAATGACTGTCACATTAAAATGACAGCCATTAACTATACAAGTGATCTGGTATTGCTCTGCTTTTACATCATGTGTATCTTTTGATTTATCTTACTTTCAGACAGATTTGTGTATGTTAGCACATTTAAGTGCTGTGCAGAATACATCTTTCAGTGATGCTGTTGTCATTTGCAGAATGAATCACCAGATGAACAACTTCTGAGCTTAAAAAGAAAGGGCACCAATGCTGCTTTAAAAAAAAAGCGAACAAAAAACCCCCCTTGTATTTCCCACATACAGCCACTCCCCCGCCCAGCTCTACAGCCTTGTGCACAAATACCAGAATAATAGTATGATTCTCAACACAGTAAAACAGATACTGCAAAATAAGAGCCTTTACTTGGAGCATTTTCTATTCTCGGCTCCAGTCCGCTCAGGGAAGTCCAGGCCAGAGCTTGCCGGCAGCACCGAGGGCGAGCTCTCCATTTGCCGTCTGGGGGAGGCACCACCCCGCTTCCAGAACATTCCGGCACTCACCCACACTCCCTCGGCTTTACCTTCCTCTCTGCGCCGCCTTCTTTCTTGCACCACTAGCTATGATAAAGCTGTTTTCAAACGCAAAATGTTTTTACGGAGAGGAGAAGCAATTGGTTTAGTAGTTAGAAACGCACGAACCCGGTTACACAGGGCACAGGGGGCTACCTCTGAGCTAGAGGTGACCTGGAGGGCTTGCTAAGCCCCAAACCAACTGCAGCAACGTCTGCCTGTCACAGGGAGAGCGGACCAACGGACCCTGAGAACTAGTACAGGGACCACTTTAGCTGCTTCCAAAACGTGATATTTGGGTGGGGGTGTTTTTGTTTCCATTGTTTGGGGTTTTTTGGGGGCGGGGGGTCGCAGGTTTTTTTTGTCGTTTTTTTTTTTTAGTGCAAGAGTCTAACCTGGGAGAATAAACAATAGCATACTCAATTATATTCTCCAGTGATTGCCACTACAGAAAGAGCCAAAATGTCTGCCTGCCTTTCCCATGTTTAGCATGCAGTCAGCGGAAACACCCGAGCGCTTTTACGACTTTGCCTTCTCAAAGTCAGTTAACAGGACTCTTCCTCCAACATGCACACAATTTTCTAGTCTCTCATCAGAAGTGACCTTAAAGAACAGATGTCACAGTCAAAGGTAATAAGGCCAGTTGCATTTGAAATAATTACTATTAGCAGTATGGTTTCAATTGGTACGTATCAAAGACAACATCCTCAAATTTTAAATGTCAGTTGATTCATTTCAGAATAGAAAGGTACAAAAAAGTCTGCTACAGAATGATTTGCCCAATTCAGACACAATTTTAGATATGAAAGCATTTGACAAAGTTTGTCAAAAAAGAAAAAAAAAAACCATGATGAAATCTGTTGCTAGTAGCTTGATCTAAAAACCCAAAAAAACAAAAGAAAACCACACAAAAAGGAAGAAAGAAAAAAAAAAATCCCACCACAGAGGAAAAGAAAATGAAAGGCCCTGGGCCTTCTGTAGGCAACACACAGTCCAAAACACCCCCTTCCCCTCAGACTTTGCCCTCTTCTCCAAAGCATGAAACAGAACAAATTATTCACATAAGTCAGCCAGAAGTTTGGTAGTTCCCAAGTTTTTCTCACATTGGTCTTTGAAAGGCACAGAAAATTATGTTCATTTCTGAAGTAGAGAACTATCAACCCATTGTCTTAGCCAGTGTGATTTATTTCAAGATATTTTACAAGCAGAAGCCTATACCAACAGAAGGAGTAGGGAAGGCAGGAAAGGGAAGGGCGGGGGGAAGGGCTGACAGTAGTATCCACTTTTCTACTGTAGGAAAGGGGTGAGAAAGTATCTAAAACGGATAACTTCCAGGCAGCAACAGAGTCTAATGTTGCACTCCCTTTCTTTTGGAAAGTGAAAATACTCAGTTTGACTCCTTATCAACTTTAGAAAAAAAACATGTTTTGCTCACTGAAATTTACATGAAGAATTTTGTTATTTATTAAACAAATACTGAAAACCTGACAGACCTTAACCTGCAAATCAAGATAATGCAGGGGAAAAAAAAAATTAACATTTGCCTTACTCATAATTCCTTTGAAAACAATACATGTTTTGCTCACTGAAATTTACATGAAGAATTTTGTTATTTATTAAACAAATACTGAAAACCTGACAGACCTTAACCTGCAAATCAAGATAATGCAGGGGAAAAAAAAAATTAACATTTGCCTTACTCATAATTCCTTTGAAGACACTACATTTTTGAGAAAAACATAGTTAAGTTTACACTAAAAATAACTGTTTAATAATAGTCATAATGTGATTATTTAAGATTCAAAACAGTTCTAAGTGCTTGGTAACCATTTATTTCTAGTACCTAAAGAACCAAACAAGTCAGCTGTTTGAAAGTGATTTGCATGCATTAAACAGTATTGCGTTAATTCAGCAGTCCATTCCAGTTTGTTTCGAATCCTCCCTGAAATTGTTTGCTCCCAAAATACCTACCAAAATAGAAGATGCAGCTGTGCAAATTGAGACAATTCTGAGTTTTAAGAGGAACATAAAAAATAATCAAGCCATGTTAGAATGGTTCCAAGCAAGTATGATTTAGTAATGAAAAACTATCCAAATAGTTGAAGCACAAATGAAAATAAAGTAGAATTATTTTCTTATAATCAAATATACCATTTGCAAAAAAATGAATTTTAAAAAAGTGAATCTATAGACTCCTTCAGAGTAAGCTATTGTTGGGTATTTCTCTTTGAAAGTCTCATGTATTTGAGACTGCTACCCTATTAGCAATTTATTTACTTCTGAAAGCCTATCCTTCAAGTTTACCTATCGGCAGCACAAAGCTAATTGTTCTAGAATGCAGCAGGTCTCAGAAGTGGAGAAAATGCAGACACAAGAACACTGAGCAGAGTCTGACAATGCATCTCACATTAAAAATGTATAGTGATCAATTCAGTTGAAGTTGTTAATTCATTATACACAACTGTTTCTAATTCAAGTCATGAACATCTAATTTACATATTTAATAAATGCGGGTTTATTTATTTTTTTTTTTAGCATCCACTGAAGTGCCTTGTTCCCACGGAGGTAAATTGGTGTTTTTCATTTTCTTTTTGACTACTAAAGAACAAACTATTAACACCATGGGAGAGAACAGAGAAAAGATCATGCTGTCAGCTACCAGTACTACTGTACAGCAAGCATTACAGTGTACTTGCACTTCTGGACATAGGGATGTGTTCCATATGCAACACAGGTTTCAAAACCTATCATACTTTATGCATTCCAACACCCACTTCAGGAAAGAAAAAAGAAAACCAGAAAAACACCCAAACCACACCACCCACCCAGCTCACTACAACAAAATGCTACAGCTGCCTGCTGGGCCAGTCATTTTGTACAGCACTTTCAAGAATGATGCTGTTTTCAAAACAGCCTGTTAAAGAGCAAAGTAAACCAAAACCAAAGGGAAGGGAAGACACTGAGACAAGAGCTTTCCTCTGAACTCTGGCAATCTCTCCTTGCCTTTTCTGTAAAATGGGAGTAAGCTTACTCAGCTCACAGAAAAAAACACGGGCAACAAAAAAGGCACAAAAAGAACTGTATGAAAGACATGGTGTGAACATACAATATTTTATTCAAGTGTAATACATGTGAAGAACCACTCCTTACAGTAAATGTCAAAAAATACACTACTTTTCCTTTTCATGTTCCCGTTAAAGAGGGGGTTAACAAAAACCCCAAAACCAACAGAACCAAAAGCACTTGACAATTTTCATATGCTCCTTTTAAAAAAAATCACACCACCCCCAAAACAAAAAACCAACAACAAAACCACCAGAGGATGTGTATGGTAAAGTATGTTTTAGACATAACATTTCATCCCCTTCAATGATTACAAAGTAGGAGTTCAATGATCTCATTATAAAGAATGAATTGTTTCTGCTTGCTTTGAACAGTATGAGTTATTAACATCTGGAATTAATCAACAACAATAACTGACTAAAAACCACACAAACAAACCTCAGTAATCATTTATAAGACTGGGGTCAGAATGACTTGATTCAGTATCTTGCAGAAAACCAGAAAGATTATTGTTTGGGGGATGGGAAGAAGGAAATCTCACTACATTATTCAAATCAAACTAAACAAAATTCCACTAGCAATAAAACAACCTACCTACCTGCATTTCATCATCGCCCGTGACCACACATTCACATTATTCCTGTCACCGATCTTTTATCCTAAAGCAGGAAAATCCTATGACCAATTACTTACAAATTTACAGTTAGCTGAAGTAGCAATCAACCTAGGTTTAATATCCTGTATTTTACTGGTTT
This sequence comes from Aptenodytes forsteri, assembly GCF_000699145.1. Classification (NCBI taxonomy): domain Eukaryota; kingdom Metazoa; phylum Chordata; class Aves; order Sphenisciformes; family Spheniscidae; genus Aptenodytes; species Aptenodytes forsteri. The sequence goes on from NW_008794445.1 coordinate 4,654,613, forward strand.
TTTTTAATTAATTGCTTCGTATCAAATGCACACGGTAAACATGGAGAAACCACATCTCCTGAGAACCTGATCTGCCCAGAATACTTCGTTTCTTTATAAGCAGTGTACTATCATTAACTACAGAAGATCATTTATGGGAACAGATATTTAAAAACTAATTTAACCACCAAGTGCTTTGTTACAGAGTATGCTAAAACCACCAAATTAATGTGCAAAAACATTGAAGAAGGACTAAATATTTAGGTGTTTAGCACTGAATTTCACATCCTTAGCACTAAGTTCAATTTCAGACAGGAAAATACTATGAGTTACATCCTGATGAGTTATCCAGCTCTTCTGCTTCTCCTGATACGTTTCTGGAGAACTTCAAGTAACTCCCTATTCGATGAATCAAGTTAACTCATATCCAGCTTAAGATCCCATGAAGACCTTAACTAGGTATTTGAGACAGACACACAACAAGAAAATGAGTGAGTCTTGAGGAAAAGTGCCTTCTTTCTCCTCCTCCTCTTCTGTTCTCCCCCTCCGGAATAGAAAAAAGCTGAGCACTGCTTTTCTCCCACCTTCATGTCCCTGGACACTGACACCTATCCATTACCTTTTAATGAGTGCTGAGCATGACAGATAGCTAGGCCACCAACCCGTAAGTAACGCACACAGGAAAAGACTAGGCCATATGAAACCACTAGCACTTTGAAACTCAGATTTCAATTAAGTTATACAAAAGAAATAAAAGAATAATTTACCTTGAAACTTTCATTCTGTCATTTGTAGTAGTTCTACAGAATTTATAGTAGTGTTATTCTTGAGTAGCAAATAACTGCTACCTGGAAAATAGTTAACATTTACATAATCATTGCTACTCCAATGTATTTATGCAGGTTTTGTAGCTCTTACCTACCACTGGAAAAAGTTACATGTTGAAAATATGATAATCAAATGTAAATCTAACCACTTGGTTACAAAAATTTAACAAAGTTCATAAAGAGTTTATTTTATGTTTTAGTTAAAGTATGAGGCAAGCTTTTGAGAAAGGGCAGTATAAAGTGAGAGCTTCTGGCCTGGTAAGGAAGTAAGCCAAAACAAAATAATTTTATTAGCAAGACATATGGGTATGACCTTTGACCTCTCTTATCCCACCCAATCAACCCTGTAACTGAGAAAGGATAAAGGTCTATGAATTAATTCAGTGAGAGAGGGGAGGGAAAACAAAAACAAAAACCATCAAACCAAAACCACACCCACCAAAACCCACCCTCCTGTTGACAAAAAAAGGACAATATTTTAAGATATTTTATACAGCTTAGAATTAGTTAATTTTGCCTAAACAAAGTTTGAAATTGTTTCTCAGCAGAGCAGAGCTGGTGCTTACCTCTAAGGTCTGGAGCATGTGATGCCAACAGCTCTGCTCATTTGCATACAGTCAAGCTAAACTGCTGTAATGAAGAGCACTTTGTCAGCCATTTTGAAACTGCACTGTGTCAGCTGCACTGAAAATGTGATTAAGATGGCTGCAATGTGCACTCAAGACCAGCCACTCAGTGACAACTCAGCAGTGGATAAAACATTTATACAGCAAAGCACCTCCCTCTTTGCCACACTGCAACAAACTGCACGGGCAGAGGGGGGCCAGAGGAATGGTTTCTTTGACAGGCAGGAAATGGTTAATGCACGGCTGCAACACTGCAGCTACTCAGAGCTCCACTGGTAAAAAGAAAACTAAAATAAACCAAAAACCACCGAGAGGCAGCCCTGCTAGGTCTGTGATCCAGGATTTGTATTGCATACTTCAAATCCCTCCCGACTCCAGGCAGTTCAGAATCCATGTCACATATTAACAGCCACAGATACAGAGCCAGATCATGCATAGAACTGACAAACATTAGGGAATACTTTTCAAGAGCAGCCTCATTTCAGTCTTAAAAAAAAAAAAAAAGCTTAAGAAACTGATCTATACCTTTTTACAGCACCACCTATTTTGAAATATTGTGTAATATTTGTTGCCCAATAAAACAGTTTTCCTTGAGGGAAAAAACGGAAATTCAATTTATAAATAAGGAAGCTAGCAAAAAACCCAAGAACACTCCAGAACTTCAGTGCCTGCAGAAATCAAGTATCTAATACTTTATAAATGATGCAGTATGTTGTGTAACTTTTCAAAGAGGAAACATATCTAGATTCCCTTCAGCAATTTTGCTGGAATCTTGTTGTAACGATACCAAATAGTTTGTTCCTAAAGAACTGGTTTGGGAACCTATAGGGGGGACAGAGGGGTTGTCAAACAAATACACAATTTTAACACAACCAGAACTAAATATAATAGTTTCCTCTCTAATATCTGTTCATTAGCCCCAGTTGTGCTTTTGTGCAGGCAATAGTGGATCAGTTCTGGAGGGAGCTCCTCTATCTGCCTCACTTCCTCATGTACACCTCTTCTACAAGATCCAAATACTGCTATTTTAAAAACAAAGTAACTGCAAGAGCACATGGGGCGATCCTGAAGGAAATTAACGTTGAATTATTCCTAACCTTCTACCAAAAAAAATAGTCTTTGTGATCCAAAATTAGCCCAACATGGTAAGCCCCCCCCAAAAAGCGGGAGAACGTCCTCCATCCACTTCTTTTATGAAAATGTCTAAACTTATGTAACTGTGCATGTCTGTTGCCAGCTGTAGCTGGTTATTTCAGGACTGATTAATCATGCCAGCAGTATTTGTCTGATGCACTCATCAGCACCACAGTCAGTATTTCAAACTTTAAAAATTTTGAAATACACCATCTGGCTAATACAAGGACAAAAGGAAAAGCATGATTTGCAACACAAGAAAAAGCACATGCCACATACATGTAAACAGCTACATTAATTATCATTTTTTATAATACTGTACAGATTCAGAGGACTAAATTAAAATATGCTTTAAGTTCAAATGCTCAAAAGACAAGTCTCTCAAAAACAAATTTGCGAAGACTGGAGAACAACTTCATTACAATTAATTTAAAATTACCCACTACACTGAAGCTTTTCTTCACCGAGATCTATTATTAAATCAAAAATCAATTTTACAACAAATTCAAAAGAAACATTTTCTATTAGCCAGTTATAACCCCATGTTGCTTCCTCTGAACTTCATACATAGAACACCTTCAGGTTACAGGGATTTACAGTAACTTGTAACATTTCAAAATTGAAACTTAGTATTTCATTTATATGACAAATATACATACACTTTGATTTCCACAGTAGCAATGTTTTAAACAGAAGAGAATTCTATGTTTAGCGCACCTACAAAATTCCTACATCAAAAGGCAAATTCTGAACTCCAGTCCTAGAAGTTCAACAAAAACCTAAGGAGGTTCTAATCCGGAACCCAAGAGCTGCACTTGTACAACACTGCATTCTCTAACATTTAGTCTTGGAGCTCAATATATGGAAACTCTGACTTAAATAGGTTTGAACAGGCATAACTACTTGGCAAAAAAATTTCAGAGAACACTTTCACTGAGCCAGAGAAAACAGAACCCATGTCACACTCCAGTTGCTGCAGTCAACCGTCTTACCTTGTCAGAAAGCTTCATGAACATGCGGAGGTACTGATGTGTTAATACAGACACGTAGTTGTAAAAAAATCTAGGCGAATGGTAAGAAACCATATGCATTTAATCAAAAGTTCACTTCAATATACTTCGGTTAACATACACAGGTGTGTTAATATGTTAAGATGTATTAACCCAACTAATTTTAAAATAAAACCTGACACTTAAACACAAAACTAGGAGTAAAATAACTCATCTGAGAATGCTTTGGTCCAGGTAATATTAAAGTGAAACTACACTAATGTGGTATTCCTATATTAGCATGGCACTACAATTTCTTATTGCTTCTTAGGGTGGCATCTATGCAGCTTCTCTAAAAATCAAAAATAAATAAGAAAATCAGGCATTTAAAAAAGATTCAGAATGGATTTCAACTTAACCTGTTATGTTTAGATTTCCCTTAAATACATAATAAAAACTCCAAACAACCTTAACTCTGCCCTCTTTTGATGACATGCCAACACACTGCAGTATTGTCTCAGCAAGTTCAATTATTCTAGTCGTAAGTTAAATTTTAAAACAGAGCTTCCATTTTCCAACCTTCTCTAATGAAATTCACGAGAGACTACTACTGTTTGTATGCATCTGAATTGAAGTCTCAGTAGACCATCTACTGAAACCCTCCATTATTCCTATATTTACACAGGCCAGTAGGCTGACTTCAAGAAACATCTCAACTGTGACTTAGGACAGCAAGAAATTCACAGATAAAAACTACTTAAACTATTGGGGAAAAGAAAGAGTCCACAATGATCATGAGACAAGGAACACTAGAGTCCAGAAAGTCAAAGTCTGCACAACATTTGAGGTCTTCCCATAATTCCAAGCCACTTGATGGTAGGACCAGTGAAGGAAATTTTCAATGTATTGACTGAAGTCAGCAAGCATGTATGTTTATGTGCTAGTTTGCTACTAAACACATTTCGAAAGACTTAAAAAGATGTTGCATTCTAATTTTTTTTTTAAAAATGACCTTCTGGAAACTGCAATAAGTTGGAGGCAAAGGTAGAAGGAACTTTCATTTCAGGGTGTTGGGTTTTTTTTTTTAACCATAACATTTCTTTACACTATTGTGAAATGGAGGATAATGCTTAGGACAGCACAAAACAACAGAGCAAATATACAGGTTATTTTAACAGCTAGCTGACAGATCCACAGTGATATAACTCATAAAACCTGTGCTGTGAGTACGCAAATTTATTTAAGAACATTTTCAGAAACTGGATCTAGAAGAGAAAAAACATTTTTCCTGTATTAAAAATATCCAAGTTACACACAGCAAACAAGCTCTATTAGTTTACCTAAATATCTTAGAAAATAAATTATTTAAAAAAAAAAACTTTGCACACAGCCATCTAATTTACTAACATCTCACATAATTTGATGTTTGTTCCTGGAAGAAATAAGAGCTGGTAACTCATGAGTACAGTTTTTAGTCATTTATAACATGCACAGCTGAAAATAAAACGTCTTAAAGGGCATAGCTTTTTTTTTTTTTAAAGTTACTCATAAATCCCAAAGGAACATAAAGGGCATTTATACAATATACATACATATACATAGCGTTCTGCATTCCTAATCACAGTGATATGATGGAAGCTGACATACAACTAAGGATCAGGCATTTACATAATACCACATAGTTACTATTATGCCTTCAGCTACACTACCAAGGAATTATGGCTAAAAAAAGGGTGGAGGGGATGCAGGGGGAGGCAGACTTGCTGTTAAGTACACTGGCGATTTTAAAAAGTATATGTCAGTGGTACTAAACAAGATAATGAGTGAGCAATGGAACTAATGAAACCACATTTCCTGCAGATTTATAAACAGTCTTGCTACTTTTTATCAGAGTAACCTCAGGTTATCATCAGTGCATACCACACTGGGCAAGCAAGTGCACATACATGTCTAGTCCAAAGCTGCATGTTGATGTGACAGCCTCCATATTGCTTTGACAGACAATACCTATGTCCCGACTGACAGCACGTTATCCCCCCAAAAAACCATGTAACTGCCAAGTTCCCTCACTGGGGCTGACAGTAGCCTCTCCTCACCCCCGCGCTGCTTGTTTTCACAAAATTTGCAGGAATTAATTATATCTTTGGTACTTACTATGTCAAGCTTACTGAAAACCAACAAGTCTTTCAACTTTTACTAAAGATAGAACAATTGACAAACAACAATCACATAAAATTGGACTACTATACTGGAACTGAGCAGATTTCTGTTAAAACTTGTAGGGCTGTGGCACAACTGAACATTTTTGTCACATACCTGTTTTGCAGTTTTCTGCTTAAGCAAAAAAAGGTAATTTATATTTGTTAAACACATTTGTCTTATTAGTGGAATTCTTAAGTGCCATTTAATAACCTTATTCATGCATTTTTTAAGTTTCATGTAGGCATTTATTTTTCACTAACAGCATTCTGTTTTTTGTTTAATACTATCTAACATAACCTCAAATGAAAACATAAAACACAAAGCCACATAAAACTCAAGTTTAGCTGAAATTCTACTCTCAACTTTGGGATGGTTTTTTGCATATATATATCTCCACACAAATAGTCAAGACAGAACAGAGATAAGAACTGGAACATTAACTAAAACCAGACTATGCAACTAAACTAAAACCAGACTATGCAATTCAAGACAAAAAAAACCCCAACCAAACAAAACAGACTCCAATTTCTGAATCAATTCAATTGTTTACACCCTGAAAAGCTAGAGAATGTATTGGTTTAGTTCAATCTTTACCATTCTAAAAAATTACTAATGCATTCTGCAGATCCAGTTTCTGGATAACTAGTATCAGTACTTTTTATCTCTAAAATTGATCACACTCATTTTTATAGTCTGATCTGTAGGCTAATAGTGAACTTTAATGATCAGATGCTTCCAGAGAGTTAAACATTCTACATATGAACTCAAGGATTTCCTGACCCCCATTGCTACAGAAATAGGGAGGAAAAAAAGTAACAAAAAACCCCACACAAACAAAAAAGGTGAGACATCTAAACACACTACGAATGATACACAAAATCTCTTAAGGCAAATGAAAATTAAGATCCCACAACATCATACAAAATCTTGCTTTTAAAAAGATAACCAGAACTCAAAGGCTGACAAAACCTATGCTCCAGATCCTCCTGACTGAAAATCTCAAAGCTAGAAGAATACAGTTACCTTCTTTGGGACCAGTCACTAGGCTTTCATATCCCAAACAAGACTAAGCTACAGGAATTTTAGATATTAAGTATTACCCAATTCACATCTAAACTTTATTCAGAGATTAAAACATTCTGGAACTGTCCAATTTAACAAGAACGGCTGATTACAGAGATCATTTCAGAGAACAACCTAACTTTCTCTCTGCTTCTTAATGAACTGTCAAAAAAAAAAAATCAAGTTTTTTGTTGCCCCACACAACAACCCTACCTTACTCTCCATCCTGTATTTGGGTAAGTCACTGCTGCTTGACAAACAGTTTCTTACAGTATGGTGGAAACAGGAGAGTGTTTTTTCATACAGTACAGCATATAGTGCAGTGAGTATAACTGAAATACCAGAATTACAAATATACATCGTGAAAGCATCATTTGTGTTGGCCAGTTTATGAATTCCCAATTGTTTTGTGTGTGTAGGTAAGTCTCTCAAAGTAATGTCGCATAAAGAGAAGAGTCCAGCCACAGATTTAACTGAAAAGTATTAACAATCTTAGATTTCACTGCATTTATGAGAAATATTATATAAAAATATACTGGGAAGGAAAAAAGAAACCCAAACAAAACACCCACATTCACATATCATAAGTTTTATAACTTGCAACTTATTTTCCTCATCTAATATCCCTTATGAAAACGGTGATGTACATCTGTGTTAGTGCAGTAATTTCCAAAATAAACTCATAACATAAACATATAACTAGCCTACAATATAGAAAAACACCAGGTGGAGAGCAAATGGAAAAAATGCATTCAACTTGCAAACTATTTAAGTAAGAGCAACACATTGGTAAAGTATCTTTTGGCCTTACTGACTACATTTCATGAATAACATTGAGATTTTTGGCATAAATAAAATTTCTGACAATAAGCCCAGATAAACCTAATCAATGATTATACTATTAAGAACATCTAGATGGGGAGAAATTTGATTTTTTTTCTTGTTTTGGAAAGAAAATAGAGTATCTGGTTTAGTCAACTGCTTTTCACTTTGGAAATATTCTGTTTGAAACAGGAAAAAATGCCTTCTTCCAACAATCACAATCAAACACAATGAAAATGAGGATTTAGTTACTAATTAGAAATCAGTTGCTAAAATAGGATTTAAAAAATTGTTTAACATGTAAACTGTTTCTGTTTGCAACAGATTCTGTAAAATCAGTATTTAAAACTAAATTATTTTTATTCATAGGTTGTTCAGTCTTTTGGCTAGCAAGATCACATCCCATGCTAAGAGGAAAGCATATGTCTATATTATACCACATTTCCTGTCTTTATGCCCCAAATGGAAGCATTACCAAAGGAGCCTTTACAGGAAGACTAACATAGTACGTTAATGTTGATCTTCTAAATATGTGAAATGGGCATAACTGTACAAGCTAAAGCAGGAGGCATCAGCAAACACTGCAGAGTATGGCATGCATGCATATCTATTGGAATTAGCTTCTTACTGAAAACAGACTTCATAAAGGTTAGGAAATGAGAATTAAGAGGTCCCTCAATAAAAGTATCAAAATGACTGTTTCAATCGATTTATATAATTATTGTATCCTTCTATGAATCAATTCTGTTATGATCAGTTTCAAGCCTACACAACATTCAAGATAGTCTTGTTAAATTAATTCGTACAGCAAAATGCAACACTGTTCTACATTATCACAGGAAGCATCAGTTCAGCACTGCTACACGTGGTAGCAAGGTTGCAGCCGATAAAAAGCCTTTTAGTCCAAGCCACGTAGTAAGTCTACTAAACTAAGAACACAACGATGAGAACACAAAGATCTCTTGAGATTCTTTGAAAAAGAACACACAATGAGCAGTTACTTATAAACAGTGACAAAACCAAGTTTTTCTGTATTTTAATTATTTGGCATTTATCAAAAAAATGTATTGCTATCCAAAATTATTAGTACAATTCCTTTCTGGATTATATGTACATAGGAACTTGATTTGATACTTCTGGAGCATACAAAATAATAACTGCCAAACTTGAGGAATAAATAGTGGGTGTAGTTGCCATGATTAATGAATTGCACAAGTTCTCATGTAATCATTACTGAATTCATTTTATGGTGGGGCTGACAACTACCATTAGCCCCATTTCAGAGATCTGAAAGCTGAGAAATTACCTACCCAAGATCACATATCAAATAACGGTGGGGTTTGTGTGTGTTTTTTTCCTCTCCAAAGAATTCTTAATATTCAAGGTAGTACTCTCCTTCATACCTTCCTGTAGGACTGCACAAACCAGTACCTAATCAGAAAAACACTTATTTCTTACACTGATAGCTGCTGTTTGTGTACAGAGTTCGTATTTAACGAACTCTTATTAATTTCAAATTTAAGCAGAAGTTAAGCACGTTTTTCACATTTTTATTTTTAAAAAACTAACTATAAAGTAAATATTAATAACTGTAATAATAGTAACTAGATCAAACTGGTATAACAGATAATGGCCCAAAATATATTCGTAACTTGCAAAAGAGAGACAAACAGCATGCTTGGAGAATATCCTTATCTTGCAGATGCAAATTCCAATAAGTTTATTCATAATAATATTGTATTTGCTTGTATAATCTGGGATATTGACCAAACGTGTTTATTAACATACTCTTACTTCCGCCAATTAGCATGTTAAATAAGCCGTCTAGATGCACAAGTGTTATTTTTCCGTGACTGCATGAAGGCTGCAGTTTTAAGCTCATTGACTGTTGCCTAGAATAATTGAGCTGTTCACCCCTTTATTTTAAGAGAATATTTTTCCATCAGCAATTCCATCCAACTTTTCCACCCAACAAGTCTATCTGTGTAAAGGGTCACACTGACATTACAATACATAGATTTATTTCAAGATTACTATTATGCAACAAAATATTCTAATGTAGGCATTTCCCTGGATATCTGTCAAAGATTAGGAGATCTAATAAGAAGGATATATACCTGTTAAAAGAAAAAACTGCTTGAGGACAATGCTACACCTCTAACAGGCCCCAATGTCACATCAGAATTAAAATGTGGAAGGCTTAACCATGAATACAGTTTCAATATTTCAAATGCTTAAGTTCAAAGAAAATCAGAAGTTCAAATGTACCTTCTTTACATGAATATACTAGTTAAACTATTATCTTTTGGCATTTTGTTTGATGTGGGCCTCCACAACAACCTGGAGTAGCCACTCTGGGCT
>NW_008794445.1:4664628-4665360 GCF_000699145.1 Aptenodytes forsteri
CAAAAAAAAAAGCCCCACTTAATCCTCCCCCCCCCCCCCCGAACACCCTCATTTCTAGTAAATTAGCATGCCCATATGCCTCAGAAACTTTAATCTCAAGTTCATCAGCATGCTCTTGAGCGCAATAACAAGAAAAACGGTTTCTCCTCGTTGCTTCCACAGCCCATCCACCGCGACGCTCAACACCAACGCCCGCTGTATTTGCAAGGATGCCCACTGGCTGCATACAGCACCACCCAGGTCACGCCATCCCCAATTCGGACAGAGAGTAAGGAAATGCTTTCGAGGCGCCAGGCAGCCAGACGTGCCGCTGTCCCACCCAAACACCCGCCCGGTGCGATGTCTCCACCTCACCGATGCGTAAGACAGAACGCAATCAGACAACTGCCTGGTGTTGCCCAGCTCTCTGCGCCTTCAGGAGACAGCAGAGCGTCCCAGCTGTGCCCTGCCCCACGCCAGACCTACCCGTGACCCGCAGCGGCCGCCGCAGGGATCCCTCCACACGTGGGGGGCGGAGGAAGGCGCCTCCCCGCACCCCGCTCCCCACCTGCTGCCACCTCCGCGCGAAAACAGCAACGCGCATGCGCGCCGCCGCCTGCACTGGAGCTGGGTCACGTGCTCCCATGCAGCGCGCGCGTAGCTGCGCCGCGCTTGTGAGCGAGTGTGGGTGCGCGCAGTGGCGCGTGTGCAAAGCTGCAGCCCCGGAGCATGCGCACTGCCGCCGCCAAAACC
>NW_008794445.1:4665875-4672947 GCF_000699145.1 Aptenodytes forsteri
TCCGCCTCCCTGCCCATGCGGCTGTGGGCTGCGTGGCTCTGGAGCCTCTCTGACACCTTCGAAAGCCTGCCCGAGGTCCGCTGGGCATCTCTGAAAACAACCTGTATTACCAGCTTCCCGCATTGTTCGCTGTGGTCCCCTTACTGCTCTTCTTGTCCAGGTTCTGGGCTGTGTGCGGGGTAACTTCAAGTTTTCTCTACGACAGGCTGCACCTAGCCAGAACACAGAGGTCTGGGTTTTTTTTAATAACCAGCTTTGGGTTTCAAGAGTGCCAAGAAACCAGTGCCGTTGGCTGTGCTTTAAGTGGATCTAAGGCACATGGCTTATCCTGGGTGAGCTGCAGGTCAAAACTGCAAGTGGCCACTTCCCACTCACCCTCCATTCCTGCCTTAGGGGTGCAGGTGGGAGGGAGAGAAAACCACAGGACCTGCTTTAATCTGAGCCAGAACTTGGTGCCCTTTGTACCGTAGCCAAAGGCAGGAATGACCATTACCAACAGCTGGTCTGTCCCATGAGGCACGGGTCAGGTCTAGCAGAGAGACTGGTGGCCGTATCCTCAGGTACACAGAAGGAACAAGAGCATAGAAGGACACTAGAGTTTTCGGCACAAATGCTTATATACCGCCTGTGCTAATCTAGTGCTGAGATTCAAGTACCAGTCACCTACTAACCCTGTAATGGAGAGTCCCATTCCCTCCTTGTTGAGGCCAACAAAGTTCACATTCTTCCTACTGAAGGTGTGAAAAATGGCATCCTGATTTATCTACTTCAAGACTAAGCTAAATATGAATTAAGTTTTTGTCAGCCGCATACAAACCAGGCTGACCAACAGGGCACTCTGTTCCTGTATGTCGTGAAACAGTACCTATGACGTAGCCATTGTAAGAGTCCTGTCAGATGTGCTTGGTGGATTGAGGGGCAGTGTTTTAAGATGCTGCCATTCCCAGTGGTTTGCCTGACCTCCTTGCTACATGCTTGCATTGCACAGCCAAGATGGAAGAAGGAAATGTTTACATGTGCCCATAAATTTGTGCAAACACATCTGTAACAGTGCTTTAAGCAGGTGTACTAGCCTGGGAACTTGAACTGCTGAAGCGTGAACAAACAACTTGCTCTGCCGTCTTTGCTACAGGCATGACAATTTCTAAGAGAAAGTGTGGCAGACACCTGCAACAGTAATTTCTTAAACTTTCATAGCTAGCTTTATCGAGCTGCAGTGCAATACTGGAATGTTTTGTCTTGGAAAAAGGGAGACTTGAATTTTAGTTGAGTCTTCTGTGCTTTTGCATACAGTCAGAGGACAAGGCATTTCAGAAAGAAAAGGCTAGAACTATCCAGAAGTGGGCAGTTCCTAGCCATGCCTATTGTTTAACTTGAAATTTCACTGCTGGTGAGCACTTCTGCAGGGTCCATGCGTATACATCCTTTGAAAGTCAGTCAGGAGTGAATGCTTTGTGGCTAAAAGATGCATGTTTTCAGAAGACTGGGTATTAGTACAGCCATCTCTTTGGATAACAATTGGTGTTATTCCAAACTTAATTTAGTATGGAAGCCGTTACAGCTACATACATAGTATTTTGTCCACTGCAGTGCATTTTGTGCACCTAAAGGGAGAATGAAGAAGGTTTTGTCACCCTAAAAAATATACAGTTTGTCAAGTCTGCATTTAAGTATGAATTTGCTTGATTTTTTTTCCTCACAAATAAATAGAAAATATAGAAATGCACCAAGAAATGAATGATTACAAAAATCTTTCTTGGATCTCTGAGGAAAAGATAGTACTGAAAATCTGAGTGCCTCAAAAAAATCCTATTTGTCAGGCCTAATTTCTGTCTCCATTTGGTGATGGGACACAGTTTAATCAGCAACTGAGGGGACCCATCGACTACTACTAGAAGAGATGGGATGCTGTTGATCGTGATTATCCCCAGATAATCTAGATTGCTGACAATCTCTGAAGTGTTTATAAGTCTACTTATAAACATGCTACTGTTCTTTCAAATGCTGAAGAATCCAGCTGTCCAGAGTTTATATGTTGTTCACAAGGACAGAAACTGAGAAATCTCTGAAAGAAGTTCAGAGAGCCAGTTCTGTAATGAAATACAGAAACATGAAAGTTGCCATTGAAATCTTAATCACACTTAAATAGCATAGGAAAGTTTCTGCAAGGCCCAGTAGGCTATTTCTTAAGAATTACTCATAAATATTTCAAATGCTGTTTAGAAAGGCGTTTTTTGTGGGGGTTTTGTTTTGTTTTTAAATTATTAATAAATTAAACACTTACTTGAAAGGTGTCAGGAAACAAATGCATTCAAAGTTTTATATAGAATTGCCGTGTCAGAAACAAATGCATTCAAAGTTTTATATAGAATTGCCTAGAAATTTAACTTGGTGTATGGATCTTTCTGCAAAGACAGAATGTGATCCCGTTCTTCAACAGAGCTTTACAACAATGACAAAAGTGGAATATAATAACTTTCTTTGCTCCAAAACAGTTATAGAAAGACAAACTATTAAAAAGCAAGCAAACAAAATCAGTTAATTTTGTTTTCAGAACTCCTTGTTGATCACCAAAGACAATAAAAATTAACAGAAAATCATTATGAAAATTATTTTTAAATGGAAAATTTATTTTCATTCTTATTTTACTTAGCACAAATTATGTTAATACGTTCATCATGATATCATAGCCATTTTCTATTATTACAAATACATATCAGATGATTTATTATTGCTTAAAGATGGGTTTATAGAAAAACTAAAGAATACACCCTATAATATTTTTTTAATGCCAGTGTTCTTTTTTCAACCTCTTTCTCAGGCAGTATTCCTGTTCAGCCTTAAAAGCAAAAAAAACAACCTGTGTTTTATTTACTTTATTCATGTACTCCACAGGTGTGTTAATTAACTCCAAAGTTGTATTAATGTAGCTGTTACAGCAAGTAAGTGCCCTGCTATGGCATTTTAGATACCAGTATAAGCAGTAGGCTAAGATCCTTAAATTTGAAGAGCAATGACCGTATTTGAATCATCAGGTTAGTAATTTGAGGAAGTGAAAGTCCAGATTTCTGTCAACTGCTCTTGCTGAAGTCAGACTGGTCATAAATTTGAAAAAGCAATGGTATCAGTTTATATTGCTCAGACTCTTTGGAAGAAGAAAGTTCAAATAAAGAAGAAAGTTAAATTAAAAAATTGTTGAGAAAATACAACTTCAGCAGCTTTTCTTTATTTGCAAAATTTATTTTTTTTGCTGTGAAAGTGACGTGTAAAGCAAACACACCACTGGAGTTAAAATTACAAGATACTAAAATTGTAATACTACAGAAAAGTAGATGTCCATGTAGTTCACTTTCCTGTCTGAGGACTCTGCTAATGTGTTCAGGCATTGTAATGATAAACACAGAGAAAAAACCAATAGATTCCAACGCACTTTACAAAAATAGAAAAAGAGAGTATTTTATGTGCAACAGAGACTTTCTTCTTGATGTTCTCAATTCTCCACTGAACTTAAGGCTTGAAGTATACATATAATATTTCATGTTCTTATTTCCAGGTAACTGTCATAGGACAGCTCCCAACCTATGAACGACATATTACTAGTAAGCTGATTATATGATCCTTCTTTCTGTATCTCAAATTTTTTTAGAAAAATGAGATTTAACACCTTGAATATTTCCAAAATATTAACTCTCTCCATAGGATTTAATAATTGCTAATGCAGACATTGCAGAGTCACAAATGGGAATGATAAAAGGAAAAAAGGAAAGTGATGCACAAAAGATATAGTTCTCAGTATGAAAATGAACTTTTTATATACAGAAAACTACTGACTTTTAAGAAATCAAAATGTGATCATAAGAAATGGTTAGCAATAGGGAAAAAAAGTAATTTTATTTGTACATTTTATTTTTAAATCATTGCTGGAAAATGTGTATTTACAAGAGGCCACCTTACTAAATGGACGACACTTTTGAGCCAATAAAACTTACGTTAATTTTTCTTAGTAAATGACTAGATTAATAAATATTTTTTGCATAGTAATAGCCTAATAGGATGGAATGATTATGACTTCTCTGATTACAAGGAGTTCCTACGCAGGGCAAAAGAAACACCATAATACCAGAAAGTAATTTCACTAACAGAAATATTTCTCGCAAGAAAAAAATATATCCCTATCTGACAACGTAATCTGTGATTTAATGACTCATTTAGGACTTCAAGTATTTCACTAGGAAGGCTTTAAATGTCACTGAAAAAGGAACTGCACAATACCTTTGTGGTGGAGAAAAACAGCCAGCACAAACGTGGTAAATGTAACCAAAATACTTGAGAAAATTTTACTATAATGAATTAAAGCTATTTAAGGCATTTTCACTTAGGTTACTTTTCACTGTAGATTAAGTACCTGCCCATAATATGACTTTTGTAAAATATGCTAATATTATCTATTACCTTTAAGGGCAATAAGAGGATTTGGGGAAAATTCCTAAATCTATTCTATTCCTGATTTCATAATAGTTTTTAAAAATAAACTTTACTAATCATGAAATAAATACTCTCCTGCTCAGCTGTTTTCTGATCAAACTTACTCTGTGGTGACTTTGCTGTATTAACTAACTCATTTATTTACTGAGCAGATATGCTTAGGTTAAACACCTACCAGTCATTTTTTCCTCTGAGTTGTCCTCTCCCTTTGCTACCTTCCACCTCCACCATAACAAACTAGATCTAACTTCATTTCTGGTTTTAATAAGAAAATAATTATTTTGTACCATAAAGTTCGATATAGTTCAGTGGTAAGTGCAGAGTTCAATGATGAAGAAGTAGTGACAAAAACATGTTTTTATAGCTTGTTAAATTTCTTTCTACTACACTAAACTATCGGTATTTTGAGATACAAGCAAGTATCATCTGCACCGTGAATTCTTGTGCTTAACATCTAGCTAAAGAGTCTGTCAGACTTCAAAAGAAAGAGTAATTTTAACAAAATGTGACCTCATTGACAATTGGAATCTATTAAATGAAGATCCTTCTCAAAGGGTCTAAAAATTAAGTCAATTCTAAGCACTAATTGGGAATCTGTTTGTTGGAAAGAAGAGCTTTACTCCCATTGTCCCACTTATTCTTTGATACGAGAAAGTTGTGAAACCTAGTTGTAAAAACAGCACCTGATATACTGGAGAACCTTAAAGCTATAAAAGCTCTTTCGGTTTTAGCTATTTTTCTTGCAGTTTATTTTCAATCACTAGAAGTATTCATGTGGTGGCCGTGGAACAATCTGGTTTTCATCAAGTCTTTTGACTATGTGACTTACTTCCTGAACACAGTTGTCTTTCCAGTACTTCAGAGATAATTGCTCTGCAAGTAGCTTAGTTTGGAAGATGCCTTTCCCCCTCTAAAAATGCAAAGTAATACTGAGGTAGCATTGTTATTACGGTAGAGGTTGAGAAATTAGTGCTCAATTTTAACTCCCACAATACTTCTTAGATGCAGCGTGCTTGACCTCCAGATTACACAGGTGAAGTTTTATGAACATGTGTCTCATTAAGTTTTATCCAATACGTTTAAGTATTTTTAGAAACTGATGAAGAAATGTAAAGAATATTTCATGTGTTTCCTCCTTGGGAGTATGTTTTGACCTGCTGGAAGAGATCTATCTGAACATCACTCTGGAAGGTAATGAATATGGGATGTCTTCAGTAAATGAACTATGCAGATAATCTGAAATGTGTGGGCTGTTTTTTGCGTAGTCATGTTACTGACTTAGTTTAAATGAATGAAAATATTTGACCTTTTAGAATGTTTAGAAATGGAAATACTTTCGTTAAAAGAAAAATTTCTATATTGTTTAAAAAGGCTTACCCTCAGGGTGAATCAGTTTCTTTTCTCAATTTCTTTTTCTCAGCTCTAACCTTGGGCTTTTTTCAATGTAATACCTGCTTTAGATCTTTCTAGAAAGTGGAAGACTCACGGGTTAACAAATCCAAGTGGTAAGAGTGATAATAAATTTCTTAATAAATGATGTGTATCTGCAGGAAATT
This sequence comes from Aptenodytes forsteri, assembly GCF_000699145.1. NCBI lineage: Eukaryota > Metazoa > Chordata > Aves > Sphenisciformes > Spheniscidae > Aptenodytes > Aptenodytes forsteri. Next base: position 4,671,917 of record NW_008794445.1, read on the forward strand.
GCCAGTGAAGAATCAGTTGCAGAGTGGTTTAGTAACAACTTAAAAAGGTAAAATACTTGGGCTTAGCCGCAGTGAACTTTTTCAAGACCACCGTAATTACAAAATAATTGGGACTTAAGAATATCTCATGATCCTCTCAGTTGTATTTTGAAAGATCTCTTTTTTTTTTTCTTAAACACAGGATGATCGGCCTTGTATTAACTTGCTGGAGGCTTTAAATATAATATTTAATATTTTTAAAATAAAAATTTGGCTGTCAGAAAAGGAGTGAAATGTAAAAATGTGCTTGTTTGGGTTTATTGTTTATTTTTGTTGGGTTTATTACTATTGTATTTCCTGCTTGGGTTGAATTTTCTCCACTGTGACTTAAAGTGAAAATGAAGGGCAACTTAAAACTCACTATATTTATGCCAAAACTAAAAAAGCAATCATACTTATTAAAAAAAAAAAAGAAAAGCAACCGTTTGAAGTTTTGGGTTTTGTCTGTGTTAAGTTGCCTGTTATTTTTGCTAGAAGTCATTGTCTTGACTTTAAAACTTTTTCCTAATTGAAGTTGTCATCTGGTATTTTTTGCCACATTCTGAGTACTTTCTCATGATGTCCTCCTATAGGTGCTTTTTCTTATGTGGTGAAACAAGATCAATACCTCTTATAAAAATATAGCTTAAAAAATATCAAACAGTTCTTCCAGTACTGAGGCAGGTAACTAACCAAAACACACGCTATTCACTGATCCCGATTAAAGTCATCAACAAACGGAGAACTCGGCACCTATCCAGTGCTGCTGCCAGTTACCACCATCTTACTTAATAACGTATTTAATTTCCATTTCCATGGCAGAATAATTTTAGATGATTTCTCCAGATGTTGGTGTACTTGGGGAAGTGAGAAAGGAGCTCTTATATTTTTGAGGTAGGGGTCCTACAGATCATAGTATATACACACACGATCAGCAAGGAAGGAAGGAAGGAAGGGAGGGAGGGAGGGAGGATGGAAGGGAGGGAGGGAGGAAGGGAGGGAGGGAGGGAAGG
>NW_008794445.1:4673512-4679054 GCF_000699145.1 Aptenodytes forsteri
AGGGGAAGGGAAGGGAGGGGAGGGGAGGGGAGGGGAGCTTATGTTGCCTCTCCTGCCCCTTTCACCAGGGAAGCATGGTTCTCAAAATTTGAATAAAGGAGCCACTGTTGAGAAGACCTTCTTAGGATTTGGCTAACAGGCTAACGTACACATAGAAACAAGCTTATCCCTCTACCAGTGTAGCAGGGCCCTCTCACAGAGACATTCCCTATGATACAGAGACCTGAAATCACTTCTCCATTCCCAGTTTTGTGTGAGATGCATCTGTTCTATACCAGCCATTCCCTGTAGCTGTGAAGGCTGTGAAGAGCGGATGGATGCCTGCCTATGAGAAGAGAAGAGTGGAAATTAAAAGGAAGGGGACCAGTTGATTACAACAAATAGTAGGATTGAAAGTAGAGCTGCCAAGCATTTATCCTCTCCATCCATTCCATTTACCCTATCCCCTAATGTCCTCATCCTCTGCCACAGCTACAACTTACTCTCCTTCCACTCTTACCACTTCTCCATTCTCTCATCTTTCTCCTCTTCCAGCAGTCTTCTGCGTGCCTTCATTCCTCAGCTGTGCTCAGATTGTAAGAATCTGCAAGTGCTATTACCAGTTCATGTTTGGGGGCTGCATGTCTTGTAAGCCCTGAATCAAGTGTTACCAAAGCTTGTTTTCCTTTGATCCCAACCAGTTCCATTGTCCAGGCGACAGGATTCATTATTTCAAGTATTTATCAAAATTTTTCATTTTGTTTTGACAACAGCTTGAAACATATCTGCTCTACAACTGTACAGTCCATTGCTTGTGACTGAAATATCATGAGCAGGTGGGAAAGGGTGTTCTGAGCTGTTCAACAATCATTTGCTTATGCAGCTGGGTTGCTGTGGACTGGATTTATCTCCTCCATGGCTATGGGTGTGTTATTCAGATTCTTAGTTTCCATTTATCAGAAATGGCACTGGACAGAGTTAAAGCTGGAAATATATCATGTTATTTCTACCCTACTGTCCTGCAAAAGTGTCCTAAGATTTTATTTACAAAAATAACCACTGAGGCCTGATTTGAAGCTGTGGCAAGAATACAGTTGCCACAGAACAGGTATAGCAGCTGTTTTATTCAATATAACCAATCTAAAATATATACATAATAATTATGTTTTCTGTAATTTGTAATAGCATATGATATTAAAATAAAAATGGAATTATTAATAGTGAGCCTTTATGAAAGTACTTAAAAATCTTAGCCTTGGACTCCAAGACATGACTGCACTAGCTACTCTATCATGGTGGGTTAGCCATGGCCAGCAGCCAGCTGCCCACCCAGCTGCTCTCTCACTTCCCCCTCCGCAACATGACAGGGGGAGAGAATTGGTTGGAAAAGCTCATGGGTCAACATAAAGATGGAGATTGCTTTCCAGTTACTGTCACAGGCAAAATAGACTTGAATTTGGAAAAATTAATTTAATTTCTTGCCAATTAAAATAGATTTGCATTGTGAGAAACAAAAACAAAAATTAAAACACCACCTCCCCCTCCCCTTTTTCCCAGCCTCAACTTCACTCCTTCACTCCCGACTCCTCTAACCCCCACCCAGTGGTGCAGGGGGGATGGGGGATTACAGTCAGTACACAATAGTTCCTCTCTGCTGCTCCTTCCTCCTCACACTTTTCCCCTGCTCCTGTGTAGGTCCTTCCATGGGCTGCAGTCCTTCAGGATAAACCTGCTCCAGCATCGGTCCTCCACAGACTACAGTTCCTTCAGAAAATAGCCACCTGCTCAGTGTGGGGTCCTTTGTGGGCTGCAGTGTGGATACCTACTCCACCATGGTCTCTCCCATAGACTTCCAGGGAATATCTGCTCCACCGTGGTCATCTCCATAGGCTGCAGGAAATACCTGCTCCGCCATGGTCTCCATGGGCTGCAGGGGAATCTCTGCTCCAGCGCCTGGACCACCTCCTCCCCCTCCTTCTGTAGACATATGTTTGGGCCCCCCCACCTGCAACGAGCATGCGTGCTTATTTACGTGGCAAGCAAGGCTAATTTGAACATAACTAACCAATGAGCATGAACTTAGGTGGGTTTTTGCTAATCATGTAACAATATAAATACGCTGTAGTTCTTTTGTGTGGTGTGGTGTGCTAGCTTTGTGGAATTACCACCTAGCCCCCATCTTTGCGCAAACACGAGCTAAATAAATATCTCGGCTCTGCGTGTATGATTGGCTTATTGCACACCGGGTACCAGACCCCGCTTGTGGGACAACACTTATTCTCTGCCCTTGGTGTTCACAGGGTTGTTTCTCACACTTTTTTCCCTCACTCCTACTGCCGTACCGTGTTTTACCCTTTCATAAGTATGTTTTCCCAGAGCTGCCACCAGGTTGGCTGATGGGCTCAGCTGTGTCCTGCAGCGAGTCTGCTGCGAAGCCAGCTGGAACCAGCTGTGTCCGGCACAGGGCAGTCCCTGACCTCTTCTCAGAGGCCACCCCTGCAGGCCCCTGCTACCAAAAACTTGCCACTTACATGCAATACATTCCTCCCCTTGCCTTTGTGAAACACATTTTTGTCATTAAAATATAGATTAATCACACATCCTCCACAAACTTCACTTACATCAACAAAAAATTCCCCGTATCAAAATCAAAGTAACACCATCATGACTCTGACAAGGGTGAACAATATACACACACACACTAAAACTCCACCAGTTGTCCCTTTACCACAACAAAAATTCCCAATACTAGTGTCAAAGCTCCCCAAAATTATTCACTCCCTGGCAATGTCCAGTCCAAGTTTTGTGCATTACCTCTCCCAATTACTGTCATTATCTCAAATTCCTTGAGCCCCATGTTGGACACCAAAAAGGACTGTGGTGGCTTAGCCTTGTCTAGCAGCCAGACGCCCTCCCCGGCACTCCCTCACTCCCCCTCTTCAATTCACTCCCCCCTTCAACAGGACAGGTGGAAAAAATAGGATGGACAAGCTTAGGATAGTCGAGATAAAGACACTGAAATAACTTACCAGTTACTGCCACTGGCAAAACAGACTCTACTTGCAGAACATTAGTTTAATTTATTGCCAATTAAAATAGATTTGGGTAGTGAGAAATAAAAACAAAAATGAAAACATCATCTTTGCCCCCTCCCTTATCTCAAAACAAAAAGAGCCCAAACTTCCTATTGTGTAATAAACCATCTTTTCCTTTATTCTTTGCTTTTTGATAAAAATGCTGAAACATTAGTTCCTTTTACCACAAGTTGCTACTGTTTCTTGTTTTGTTTGTGTTATTCTGCTACAGTCTTACAAGTTGACATTTTAATGTTTTCTTGATGTAGCTCACTGTATAAGTCAAATTATTAATTATTAACAAAAGCATCATTTCAAATGTACCTCATTTGTTTCAGAAGGAAGTGAACAACTTAAAAAAATTCAAAAGAAAACATTATCTCATCATACTCGGTTTCTTCATTAGGATGGGGTAGGGACAAGTTTTTAAGGAAGTTCTTTCTGTGGCAAAAATACCCCTCTTGGAGCAGGAGGAAGAGAAACAGATCATGCAGAAAATCCACAGATACATGGAAGAAGTTATGCTGTCACTCAACAGCATGTTCTAAATGCTTATAACGTCTTTGAGCAAATTCAGTCTTTAGTTTGCATTTTCACATTAGCCCAACTTTCAGATACCACTAACTCTTTAGAATTTAATCTGAAAGAAAAACATGTTTTATATTAAGTTGTATTATATTAATAATAACTGCTTAATGAAACATCAAAACTACTAAAAATATATTTAATTGAAAATTCAGACTTTTTAAATTTATAAATGCTCATTGTGTGACCTCAGTTTATCCCAGTCTCGTGTCCGTAAAGAAAAAACTGAGAGATCTCTAGAACTCAACGTACTAACCAGAGTTAAATAGTCCACCCTCATGAAGCTAATGCTGAGTTTCCTGAAATAAGAGGAATGCATCATTTCTAGTGTATCTGACAGTAACACTGTCAGCTACCAAAATACAACTTTTTGTGTGATGAATGACAGAGAAGTAAATATTTCACAACACTTAAATAACACACTTTCTACACAGTATTTGATTAACAACAGATCTGGCCAACAACAGAAATAATTGTCAGAAATATCACTTGAATATTTGATACATTTTGAAAGAACATATCCATTAAAACCTGCTTAACTTATGAAATTTAACCAAGTATCTTTTCTTTCTGTACAACCTCCTCTCCACAATCACTCTTCCATTCCTGTCCTCAAAACTTGACCCACAAAAATGTGTTTTGGAATTGCATTGGAATCTGGTCAGGAGTCTGTCAAGGGACAAAGCTCTAAACAAAAGACATGAAACCCTCAGGTGAATAGTCAACTCCTTTCAAATTACTGAGGTTTTTAGGTGCATTTCTCTCCAGTCTCGCGTGTAGTTCTGCCTTTTGTACTAGTCTCATGCTAATGTCCATCCCATGTACTCCTGAGATGTGTCCACAGGCCATGTGCTGTTTCTGTCTCACCTGTTCCAGCTGCTCCAGGCTCTGGTATGTCTTTTGCTTCACCCTTTCCCAGCCTGTCTGTGGCTTTCACTTCTCCCTGAGGCTTGAAACCGTTCAGGGCTTCTCTAATCAGCTGAGAAAAGAGCAGGTTCACTCACATTTTTGGTCACCCAACAGTGAAACCAATGAGGAACTACATAGCTACCAACTGGCAAACCTGTAAGCTACAGCATTGGAGCAACAGCAGAAAACCAAAATTGTTTTGTATATCCATCATAACTGTGAGGACTGGCATTATTAGACAATGCTCCTCAAAAGGAGTCGATGCTTTTTATCCAGGAAAGCCACCTACCTGTTACAAAGGGGTAAAAGGTTTGCCTTGTTTCCAGTTTTGCTTGGATGAGTAATTTTCTTCTGCTTTGCAGTTATTTCTCTTTTTAGTGGCCTTGCTCCCTCTACTTTTAAAGTGGCTTCTTCCAGTTACTCAAAAGCAATGTCCCATTTGCTAGAGGGGTTGTGGTTTTCCACTACACCATTCTGCTTCTTGCTAGGGATTAGCACCATGGTTTTACTTACTAGTTACTTGTTAGTTCACCAGTAGAGTGGTAAGAGTGGCTCTCTAGAATAGGAAACTGAACATTTTTAGGGTTTTATTTCCCACTCAGGATGATCCCTTCATGATGGCTCCTCTCCGGCCATGCACACTCTTCAACTCCCTCAGGCACCTTTGGAGAAACCTACTTCCACCAACATATGATGTGTATGGAAGTAAAACAAAGTATGTCTGCCCGTTAGCTGAACCGTAACCATGGTGAAGCTCGTGAAGGGTTGCTGCGCAGCCTGCCTGAATTCCCGGTCTCTGCTTTTAGTGAGTAACATTTTTTCATATTTTTTTCCAGAGCCGTGGAACAGCTGGTGGCCCTGAAACCGTGTAAGGCAGAGCTGGGAGTGCCGCCTGGGCTTGGCGCCTCCGGCCAAAAGGCAGAGGGGAGGGCGGCCTGGGCTCCCCCGCGGCTGACAGCCAGGCCACGAAGCGCGGGGCGTCCCAAGTCCCCTCG
>NW_008794445.1:4679133-4681783 GCF_000699145.1 Aptenodytes forsteri
GCGCGTGAGTTGAGCGGCGTTGCCTAGCAACCGGGGCTCCGGGCACGAGGAGCCTCTCGAGAGTTCGGAACACGGCCGCTGGAGAGGGGGGAGGGGAAGGGAGCTGTTGTGGGGGAGGGGAACCTGCCTTGAAAACGGGCCTGAAACCGGCCAAACGGAGGGTGGAAGGATGGGCTGAGGTGGGAAAGGCGCAACCGGTGCCTGTAGGAAGGTGCTGGGCGTGCCAGGACGGCGTCGGCCTGGCACCGCGGGGCCTGGCTGTGGCAGTCCCTGGGGAAGGCTCCCTGCACGGGCCACTCGTCCTGCAAATCTGTCGTGTGCTCCCCTCGTCGTTCCTGCGGGGGAGTACAGCCAGGGCAAGGCGAAGAGCATGTGGTGATGTAAAAGGGCATTACGGAAAGTCCCTGCCCCAGTCTTGGTTTTCTTGGTGGAGACTGAGATCAGAAAGAGCTCATTGAGCGTATCAGTCTCATGCAGCGGAGTTGCTTTCTAAAATCAAGCCACCGGGGCAGACTTTTCTTTTTTTCAGGAACATTGGTAATGCTGATAGGTAAACCACAATTCCTTAAAATAGAATGTGTTTACAGAGGCTTGCTTACAGAGATCTAGACTTCTAGACTAGTGGTGAAACACTGGAACAGGTTGCCCAGAGACGTGGTGGATACCCCATCCCTGGAAACATTCAAGGTCAGGTTGGATGGGGCTGTGAGCAACCTGATGTAGTTGAAGATGTCCCTGCTCACTGCAAGGTTGTTGGACTAGATGACCTTTAAAGGTCACTTCCAACCCAAACTATTCTATGATTCTGTGATTCTGCATCCCAACAAAAGAGGTCACGTGAGAGAGGTCCGGAGAAAGCTGACGGAGACAACCAGATGTCTGTATGATGACAGTTAATTTTCTTTGTTTTTTCTTTGTTTTTCTGTGCTAGATGTTATGAAAATTCGCAACTGGCCCGTGCCAACTGAGGAGAGAGGCTAGGACACAAAGTACAGAATTACAAGAGTAAATATTTATTCATGCATGTGAGGTGTCCAAGCCAAATTGGGGCACCCCAAAATGTGGTTTTACACAAGGTTCTTGTACCCCTCAAATGTTCAGCTACAACACAATTTGACTAATCACTAACACAACACTACTGATTACTAATCATAGTAAAACTTCGCAAAGCAACTGTATTTCTGCAGCATTCTGGCTGCTTGTCTATTGATCCAGACATCAGTCTTGCTATAGTTACTTATCTATGACACCAGATGACGCTGGGAGGGTTTCAAAGATGTGTTAGAGGGGCTAGAATGCTGGCGTTATCTTGGCTGTCCAGGGGTATCTTCTTCATGGACAGCTCTAAGCTTCCAAGAAGCAAAGTCCTTATTGCCAGGGCCGGGCTGTCCTTCTGGTCCTTGCAATGAGCTGGTGTCCGTTAGTTTGTTTTTCTTAAGCATGAACAATACCAAAGTCTCCAGTAAAATTCCACTACCTCATTACATTGCAGTGTATAATGTGAACTAATATATATTAACAAAGTTAATACACTTTAATACTATAAAGACTGCTTAATATAATAGGTAGGGAAGGGAATTTCCATAACATAGACAACAGATCAGAATGAGAAGGTGTAATACAGAGACTTAGTGATGGCTTCTACATTGACTGATTCCTCAGAAAAGGCATCTGGCAGTTATGATGGACACATAAATCTTCACTGAATATGAATTAGCAATTAAAAAGTAAAATAGAAAAATATGAGAAGACATACAAAATTGGAAGAAAAATTACACCGACAGTAGTAGAATATTAGTCTGTCTGTCTGTATCTCTATATTACATTCTTTCACATGAAATAGTTTTCAGGTGTGATACTTCCATCCCAAACAGGTACACCATTACAGAAATTTGAGTTCAGAGATGTCTAAAAACATTGATTAGAACAAAAATGAAAAGTTGAGCATGTTTTGTTTAGAAAGTAATAAATGACAACAGCTATAAAAGCTATGAAGAATACTGAGTGGCACAGAGATTTCGCACTGACTTTCCATTTGTCCTTTCAAAAAACATGTTGAGGGCATGTTGTGAAAACTGGATGACATGCACTGTGGATGTACTAAATCGCAGCAGTCAGGAAGCCTATTGGGGTTGTAGTCTCTGTATTAGAACCGCCTGGTGCAGTCCATGTTCCACCCAATGTGAAAGAAATTGCTCCAGTATGACACCTTCCTATCACCACTGCAGCTTCACTCAGACCTGAACTATTAAACATCTGCAATTTCTACATCACATAATAGAAACCAGGTCTACAAGTTTGTAAGATGTGCACAATGTGGGCAATGTGCACTCGCAGCCCAGAAAGCCAGCTGTATCCTGGGCTGCATCAAAAGAAGCGTGGCCAGCAGGTCGAGGGAGGTGATTCTGCCCCTCTACTCTGCTCTGGTGAGACCCCACCTGGAGTACTGCGTCCAGCTCTGGAGCCCTCAGCATAAGAAAGACACAGACCTGTTGGAGCAGGTCCAGAAGAGGGCCACGAAAATGATCAGGGGGATGGAACACCTCTCCTATGAAGAAAGGCTGAGAGAGTTGGGGTTGTTCAGCCTGGAGAAGAGAAGGCTTCGGGGAGACCTTATTGCGGCCTATCAGTACTTAAAGGGGGCTTATAA
>NW_008794445.1:4681998-4684415 GCF_000699145.1 Aptenodytes forsteri
GTGTTGGACTAGATGACCTTTAGAGGTCCCTTCCAACCCAAACTATTCTGTGATTCTATAATTATATATTCTAAGATATCTCAAATAAAAATGTATCCACTTTTGATCTTGAGTTTCCTTCTACTGCAGGCATTAAACTTGTGTCTCTTGCTTCCACAAGAAAAATGAATACTGAGCTTTTTCCATTACTATCAAACTGCAATGGGAAAGAATTTTCTAATTGTTTTGTTAAAATCCCTACATGGCAATCTGAATTCCTGGTACTAGACCTATTCTACAGGTCTTCTGTTTAGCATTTTGGAATTGCCATTTTAGTATAAACTTTCCTACTAACTGTGAAGTGGATATGTTAAGGAGCAGCTGATGAGGAGCCATGCTAGAAGCAAGTATCTAGGCAGACTCACTGCCATGGTGCTAAAAGCAAATTTGTGAAGTCCCAGATTTAGTGCCCCCTGATCCCCCAATTCCTTTGCTGCAAAAAAGCACAAACTATCCCAAATTCTTCAGACATCAGAATTTTACTGTAAAGTACAAATCACTGTGGCTATCAGTTCTTTTTATGATTCATGAACACACTTTATAGCATTTCTAAAGTGTAGAGTTTTATTCCTGGTTTCTAGTTGATAAGATAAACTTCCCTGGCTTTCTATCTCCCTGTTTATCACTACCACCAGCACCAGTTGGTTAAATTATGGTCTGCTGCACTAGAAAAGAGTGTATGCTATTCTTTAGAAGATACATGGAAGAGAATAATTCCATCTGTAAAGAGACCTTGTTTTACTCTCATTTTGAGTTTAAACTGAAAACACATTTAATATCAAGCACAGAACAGTAGCATTTTTATAGTCAACTGTGCTATTGAAAGCACTATATTTTATTTCATATATCCAACTTTTGTATGTGCCCTCTTTTACTATTTAACAGTGCTAAACAGTTATATATGAAGGTGTGGGTTTCCTCTGCCCCACACTTTACCACATGTATTGATATGCTGATTTGTTAATATATAATTCTGATTTTGTAAATGATGTCATAAGCTTCAGGGTAGTGAGAAAGCAGGCCTGTAGATCTTTACACTGTTATCTGACATTTGCACTGACAATAAAAAATTTTAGGAATAAACAGGCTATGGATCCCTGATTCAGGAAGCTTTAGGCTTACTCAACAGCTGCTTGCCTCATTTTACATCACCCATAGCTCATACACTGGCGGTGCAGTGCTGCTGCCTCCTCCCGCTCTGGGACCCAAGATCATGCTTATCAATCAGCTCTGCATGGCGTGTGGAGAATGAGGGGTGGGAGAGAGCCTGTATTGACAGGCTGTGTCCATGGCACATGTCTCCCAGTGCGCTGTTCTTCCCAAAAGCACATTCCCCAGCTGCAGCCTGTGATGTGACTATAAAGGGCAACTTGGCATGGGACAAAATGTGCCACGATCTTCTCCTTTGAACCACGGGGTTTATTGCAGCTGGTCTTTAGGTGCTGAGAAGCCTATCCTTGAGGAAAACAGTCAGCTACTGGTGGTTTCAACTATAGCTGCCATGCTGTGCACTAAGACAATTACCAATGATGCTCTAGTTCCTGAGCATCCGAGGCTGGGTTGCTATACTTTAGGAATTAAAAGCTATTTTTACTATTTGGCTACAAAATTAATGGGTCATTTCTTAGGGATGCATGACTAAAGTAACCACCTTTCTTTCATGTGAAAAGCAACAGTCCTCCCTGTTTATATTAATTAATGATTTAATTGTATTTTTTGGAAGTGCAAAGGTGTTGGGCCCAGTTTTGTGGCCAAACACCAGTGTTAGAGATCTTCCTTATTTTGTCTTTCAGTTTCAGTTTCCAAGATGGAATGTGACTTGCGTGCATCTTCAGTAAAGTGACAGGTGGAAATAATAAATACTAGAATTATACTGATTAAAAGGAAGATCCAACGGGAAAAACATCCTATTATAGTATCTTACAAAGATGTGTTACAACAAGTGTTGGATTTACTGTAAATCTCTTCAGAAAAAATACAAAGTTAGGATTTAATAATTCTCAACTCTGCAATTGAAGGAAAAGGCTAATTTTCCATGGGTTTTTTTCTGCCAAGGATATTTTATATATATGAGTTTTTCAGTTGCCCACAGATTCTTCTTTTTAATTATTAAAAAAAACAAGAAAGGTGCTAGTGTGGGAGAGAAAGAGGAAACTTTCAGAAAGTGAAATAAGTTTCAAGCTTCTTTATGCAATGATTGCACTTAGATGTTCTGTTTTGAAAGAGTACAGGCTCGATACTTGGTTAAAATTCGTAAGACAATGACTGTAATTACACTGAAATTATAGCATAATTACACCAGTAATTTTTTATCCTACAATTACCACTAATTCATGTAACCACAAAGAGCATGGCTGGGAATAATTATGGTGTGAACA
>NW_008794445.1:4685860-4703718 GCF_000699145.1 Aptenodytes forsteri
CTTGAGGAAAACAGTCAGCTACTGGTGGTTTCAACTATAGCTGCCATGCTGTGCACTAAGACAATTACCAATGATGCTCTAGTTCCTGAGCATCCGAGGCTGGGTTGCTATACTTTAGGAATTAAAAGCTATTTTTACTATTTGGCTGCAAAATTAATGGGTCATTTCTTAGGGATGCATGACTAAAGTAACCACCTTTCTTTCATGTGAAAAGCAACAGTCCTCCCTGTTTATATTAATTAATGATTTAATTGTATTTTTTGGAAGTGCAAAGGTGTTGGGCCCAGTTTTGTGGCCAAACACCAGTGTTAGAGATCTTCCTTATTTTGTCTTTCAGTTTCAGTTTCCAAGATGGAATGTGACTTGCGTGCATCTTCAGTAAAGTGACAGGTGGAAATAATAAATACTAGAATTATACTGATTAAAAGGAAGATCCAAAGGGAAAAACATCCTATTATAGTATCTTACAAAGATGTGTTACAACAAGTGTTGGATTTACTGTAAATCTCTTCAGAAAAAATACAAAGTTAGGATTTAATAATTCTCAACTCTGCAATTGAAGGAAAAGGCTAATTTTCCATGGGTTTTTTTCTGCCAAGGATATTTCATATATATGAGTTTTTCAGTTGCCCACAGATTCTTCTTTTTAATTATTAAAAAAAACAAGAAAGGTGCTAGTGTGGGAGAGAAAGAGGAAACTTTCAGAAAGTGAAATAAGTTTCAAGCTTCTTTATGCAATGATTGCACTTAGATGTTCTGTTTTGAAAGAGTACAGGCTCGATACTTGGTTAAAATTCGTAAGACAATGACTGTAATTACACTGAAATTATAGCATAATTACACCAGTAATTTTTTATCCTACAATTACCACTAATTCATGTAACCACAAAGAGCATGGCTGGGAATAATTATGGTGTGAACAATGGTTCATGTGAACACAATGTACATCTGAGATACATATACATACATATATACCTACATATATATAGATGTGATTGTGTGTCTGCCTATACATGTATGTAGAATTCAGATGTAGAATACACATACGTGTGTTGCGTAGAATGGGAATAACTGGAATACCTGTATAGTTACTTCATATTTGTATTGGCATCAATTAATCATTAGGTTCATGTGAACACAATGTACATCTGAGATACATATACATACATATATACCTACATATATATAGATGTGATTGTGTGTCTGCCTATACATGTATGTAGAATTCAGATGTAGAATACACATACGTGTGTTGCGTAGAATGGGAATAACTGGAATACCTGTATAGTTACTTCATATTTGTATTGGCATCAATTAATCATTAAAAACCATGACCTTATGGTAACCAGGTATCAACTGGACTGAAACGACACTGTAATTAATGGCTGTGTGATTATGTTGACATCCCATATGCTTAACACAAAACATTTTAACTCTCTGTTGCACATCATTTTAAAAGTTGACATAGTGACTTTATTCTAATCTCGGTTACTTGCAATTGTTCATAATATGCATGTGTTGAAATGCCACATTTAAAAAAAATTTAATCATTGAATTATTTGAGTATGATGAAATGACTCCAAACTTGGTTTTGATGCTTGTATAATTCAAAAATAGGTAAGATGTAGAATTTTAGGTTTGTAATATTAGTTTTCTGTAAGAAATACTGAGAAGTCACTACACTTTGAAGCTATGAGAAAGTCTAAGATATTAAATGTTCCACATTATTATTGGCACATTTCACATTAGCTTTCACAAGAAACTGTTGAAAATATTTAAGTTTTTACAGTGCACTAACACTTTCACTATAGAGCGTAAGGAATCCTTATAATCTGAAAAGTAAGAAAGACAGATGTGAAGGAGAAAAAAGACAAAGGCAGAACACAATAGTAGTGATGATCTTTTTGGTTCCATGATTTCCGTCTTGGTTTTTCAGTTTCAGGGTGTGGCTTTGTCTCTCTGCTTTATATGGCAGAAAAACGGAAGGGATTGGTTGCAGGAAACACAAAGAGAATAAGAGGCTGTGAAGGACCATTCGAGGCAGGAAGTGCAATGTTGATGAAAGAAGGAAATGAGAGTCATACGGGAAGCAGTCCATCAGACAGGGTCAGGAGAGTTAGGAACAAAGAGTACTGTGCAATGACATCATCAGTGAGCCCACTGAAATTACTTCTGTGACTATGTCTGCCAACACCAAACTCTGGTGGAGTCGTTACAGGAAAATGTTTATCCTTCCCCTTAGCTCATATAAACACTGAGTGATGGTGGGGAGGAAGATGACTGCATGGAAACTATGTCACTGAATGATGAAGTGTGAAATAATGATTTTTGTCCTACAGCAAGGCTAAACTACAGCTGAAAATAGAATGCAGATGTAAAGGACTTATTTGCCAATGTCTCTGCAATTCTACTTCTGCATATTTGGTAATTAAAGTAGAAATGTGTGGCTAAGTAAGTCAAGATACGCATTTACTGTTCAGGATGCCTTTGCAACATCATCTCTGTTGTGAAATCCCACTGGTCATGACAGTTCAGTTTTAACAGCATGTTCCTCTAACTTCCTCTCTTTAGAGGCAAGAAAGCTAATGCAGCCTAGCACACTACATACTCTCCTGCATTGTATTATTGCATCTGTAAACGGAAGGTTATATATTCAAATTCCTTCCACAGCTGCATGCCAGCACAGCAGTATGGCGAGGTAGTATTAAATACTTGGAATGAGGCTCTCATTAGTGGCTTCTCAAGAAGATTCACTTTGTAAGCTACCAAGCTTAGTCAGTCAATTAACTTCTAAGCCTATGTACTATTGTGCTGACCTTACCTGCATGCAATAAAGTCAGGTTAATACACCTATGAAAACATGTATCTTTGAACTACCTGAGCCAAGCAAGGCTTAGCAATAATTATGACCATTATACCACCATAGATATATTAATCCATGAACAGACTTGTATGTTCCTAAGTGTCTTCTGTTCCTTCAGTAAGTGTCTCACATTCATGTGGTAATAATTATTGCACGGGTGGGTCTGTTTTATGATGGCATACATAAATATGTAATGCTATTGGTATGAACAGCATAGACAACTGAGGGATGTTACAACAAATGTGTAACAACTCATTTCCTCCACAGACCAATGATTACAGTGCATAGCTTCTAATTCAGGAAAACTCGCATTCTGAAATGGAACCATGTTGAGGTGAAATAGTGCAGGACAATCACATAATCATTGCCTCTTTTAAAGTACTTCAAGGTCTTTTTTTATCAAACTTATTAAAATGAAAAGCATAGGAAAAAAAATCTAATCTTTTTACTGAAGGAAATGGGTTTGCCTTGGCGGTCTCCTGTATAGGCATGCTAGCTGGTGCGAACTGATTAACTTGAAACCCAACATAAGATCCTTAAATATGAACAGCTCACTTTTGTAAATATCCAACATCAAGAAGCAGAGAAGAGGCAAACTGGAATGAAAAGACAAATTGCACCATGTTAATGCTGGGGTATCCTACCAGTTGATCACTGGATATTACATTTGCCTTCTGATCTTAAACAAACAGATGACATGATATTTTTGCATTTTGAGACTGCCGTACTGTAGACAACAAAAAGTGTAAGTGCTTAGGAGGTGAGATCTGTTTAAGAACCTAGAAATATAGTGACACTATCTGTATGTGTACCTGAATCCAAGTCACTTCTTCTAGAAATATTTTTTTTCCTCATGCAAAAAGAAAAAGAAAATACATTGAAATCATTGAATTGGACAGGAAAATGACAGGAATGACAGGAAAAAAAACCCCAAACACAACAAAACCCAAACCAAATTCTGGAAGGCAGTGGTAGTAATGATGCCCAGGATCTAACATCAATGGACTCCTCTTAAATTAACATGGCTAACAAAGGAAAGACTTGGAAGACATTTAAAAACAGACCAGTGAGCCAAAATGAAAGTACAATAGCCTCGAGAGTGTTTATTCTTCACCTTAGAATCCACTTACTCTTTATAAAGAAAACCAAAGGAAAACTAGAGTCAATATGACTCACATAGTTTCAGGAAATGGCTGTATACCCATTGCCAGATCATATCAAGAAGAGAAGGAAAGACCTGTGTAACCTTCCTGCTGGTTTCTTGCTTCCCCCAGCAGCACTGACAAATATATCCAAGAAGCTGGCACTGAGTCATCTCACCTGTTTCAGTAGTGCACATATGAGAGCTCTGCAGGAAACACAGTCACATTGAATCCATGTATGTTTCAGATAAGCATTCCGCTGTCTATTGCTCTCCATCTGGCATTCCTCCACACCTGGATCAGCTTCTCTGTTTACTTGTGTACAGCTTTCTCCTGTCCTCAAATCATCTTGACCTGATGTCACCTTCCTGTTCTAAATGCAAGTGCACCATGCAGTACAAGTGTTTGCAAGCAAAACGTTTACAAGTATATGCAGAAAAGTGTACAGACCTCCTCAGAGCGGCCACACTTTTCTCTCCTTCTGTGCTTCAATGTAGCCCTATCAGGATCTCCCAGATAGATCCCTGTCCTCTTGAGAGAGGGTCACATGCAATCCTAGCTGAGCAGCTTCTGAAATACGAAGACCTGCAAGCAGTTGGCAGTGCTAACACTGGAGGAAGGGTATTTATGGGACATGGACTGGGGCCACTACAAAGCAAAGGGTCACTGGCAAGACTGCAATAAGGGAAAGGGCAACACCAGCACTTCTGTTAATGCTATTGACATGATCACCCGTACTACGTGGAACAAAACCAATTTTGACAGCGAAGGCCACCAGGAAACCCCAGCAGAGGTTCTGTAAAGTTTGAAGTTGGCTTCACAAAGTATCCAAACAAATTCAGCTCCTAATGAGGTGGCTCCCGTCAATGTGTGGTCCAGAAGCAGAGATCCAGATGTTACAGATACCCCTGGAAACCCGGTGAAGACCCAGCCTGAAACTGGTACACAGAGCTCATTTAGCCATTACCTGCTGTGTTAGCACATGACTAAGCTACCTCATTCCTCGTAGTGTTTGAGTGATGTCACACTGTGAACAGTTAGCCTCTCTCTGCATCCTTGGGTTCTGTCTACACATCTTAGTGCATGAAATGCTGCATGCACCAAAGAATTAAATTTTCAACAGGCTCATTTCCCAGAGGTATATCCTGCAGCCTTTCACTGTGTAGAAACAGGAAAAATACAGGAAAAAAAACCCAGGAAAAATAAATTTGCTTACAGTCCTTTTATTTACCTTTCACATTTTAGAATGCAAACTGACAAAAGTAGATCTCCTTGAATGCATTATAAGGCACTCATTGCAATTATTTATATTTTACTTATATCTGTGTATATCTTTGCCGTGTGTGTGTGTGTCAAACTTTGGCAAATGCTTCACGAGACAAATGCTACCTTTTCTAGGTTGCCCACAGTGTGTTCTTGCTAATTCAGCCTAGAGACTTCAGCCTTGCAAACAGTATAATGCATATTTCCAAAAAGACCAGTGACTTTTGAATGAAGCCATTCTGCCATATGAAACGCATCTCAAATAACACCTTCCACCCAGACAGCCTGCAGGTCTGAGCATGCAATTACAATCATGGCTGCAGATTCCCCAGGTGCTCTCCAAGGCAATACCAACTCTGTATAGGCTTGAAGGTCCCACAGAAATGAGCTGCAAGTGAAAAAAACGTCCTTTTCAAGTGCACTTCAAACTGGGAACAGGAATCATCAAAAAGTGATGAAGAAAAGCAAATTTCATCCTTGCTGGTGCTCGGCCTAGTATTTGGACAATAAAGATTTGTGTGTCTTTTTCTTCTGTATTTCCACCTGCATACTGCACTCCTAATAGATAGAGGCTGTCATCTGCTGAGTACCTGATAAAGCTCCAAGGAAGAGAGAGGGATGAAGGACAAACTTGCTGAGCTCATATCTGCATCTCAGCACAATGGCCATAAAGCTGACAAATGAAGAAGTCAGGTATTTCACAGCCTTCCAATTGCAATTCATTCAGTACCTATCTATCCTAACAGAAAAGTTTTTCTACAACTGTTAAACATTCTTAATATGAAACTACCTTCTTCTCTTTCCACTTTGTTACTTCTCATACTATTCCAGTGGACATAATTATTCTGCTGCTTTTTGCAGCAACTTTTTCAATATTTGAATTGTAACCACATTTCCCCTCATTCTTCACTAGACTAAACACATCCAGTTATTCCAACTCTGGGTTAAGTTTTCTAGATTTCTTATCATTTTTGTTACTCATCTTTGGATTTTCTCCAGCTGACATGTATATTTGCTTGGAGTGTAGTGCCCATATCTGGACATACTGTTTTATAGCTAAGATTTTAGCAAGCTTTTCACTTGTTGTAAAGTGAAAGGAAATTCTGTCATTGTTCCCTATTCACTTTAAATGATCATTATTATGTTAAATAAATAATATTTTTATTATGTAAAATTCTTCTTAGGAATTTTATTGGGAGTTCACTGACGTACAGTTTACCCTGACTACATCAATTTATATAGTATTTTAAAATAGTTTCTTCAGTTTCCTTGGTGTAAGTACATTCTTTTCCTATTGCTCAAACTTCCTCTCTGATCAAGAACAGTAGCTGCCTAGCTGAACAGGCAGAAATTGTGCATATCCATCCTCACAGGTGTGGTCAGTTAACCGTGGCTGGACGCCAGGTGCCCACCAAAGCTGCTCTATCACTCCCCCTCCTCAATTGGACAGGGGAGAGAAAATATGACAAAAGGCTTGTGGGTCGAGATAAGGACAGGGAGATCACTCACCAATTACCAACACAGGCAAAACAGACTCGACTTGGGGAAATTAATTTAATTTATTGCCAATCAAAAGTCAGAGTAGGATAATGAAAAATAAAAACAAATCTTCAAACACCTTCCCCCCACCCCTCCCTTCTTCCTGGGCCCAACTTCACTCCCGGCTTCTCTACCTCCTCCCCCCAGGTGGTGCAGGGGTACGCGGAATGGGGGTTGCAGTCAGTTCATCACACGTTGTCTCTGCTGCTCCCTCCTCCTCCCACTCTTCCCCTACTCCAGCGTGGGGTCCCTCCTGTGGGAGACAGTTCTTCATGAACTGCTCCAGTGTGGGTCCCTTCCACAGGGTGCAGTCCTTCAGGAAAAGACTGCTCCAGCATGGGTTCCCCACGGCGTCACAAGTCCTGCCAGAAGACCTGCTCCAGTGTGGGCTCCTCTCCACAGGGTCACAGTCTCCTTTGGGCATCCACCTGCTCTGGCGTGGGGTCCTCCATGGGCTGCAGGTGGATATCTGCTCCACCGTGGATCTCCACGGGCTGCAGGGGGACTGCCTACCTCACCGTGGTCTTCACCACGGGCTGCAGGGGAATTTCTGCTCCAGCGCATGGAGCACCTCCTCCCCCTCCTCCTTCACTGACCTTCATGTCTGCAGAGTTGTTTCTCTCACATATTCTCACTCCTCTCTCCGGCTGCAGTTGCACAGCAGCTTTTTTCTCCTTCTTAAATATGTTATCCCAGAGGCGCTACCACTGTCACTGATGGGTTCATCCCTGGCCAGCCGCGGGTCTGTCTTGGAGCTGGCTGGCATTGGCTCTATTGGACATGGGGGAAGCTTCTGGCATCTTCTCACAGAATCCACCCCTGCAGGCCCCCCACTACCAGAACCTTGCCATGCAAACCCCATACAACAGGCTATTCAATAGATCCAGAAAGTCTCTCCACCTTTATCTCCTACTCACAGGCCAGTATCTCTGCCACTGTTACCGAGCAAAACACAGTAACAACCTGTCACCCAAAGCAGATACTGCTCAGAAATTACCACCTGATCATAAGGCCCTCCACCTGCCCAACAGGTTTTTAAATGTATTGTACTGTTGCTCAGCAGATGATGTTTGTAGCCAAGCAACTCCTTTACTTTCCACAAGATCTGTAAAAAGCTGACACTTTCATCCATAGGAAGTGGGTAGTATGCTGAAATCTAAGTTGCCATATATATTGTGTCCCTGTGTTTGTACACTGAAGAAAAACAACTATTAGTACTGCAAACTCCCAGTTTCTGACAACAGGAAAGAGTTTAAGCCTTTTGACTCTTGGTTTCAATTCAGTCAGTTAAAAACTGGTAACTACACTAGTGGTTAGTGGGAGGCAGTCATCTAACTATTAGAAACTACAGTCCCTAACTTGTTTCGCACAGGGTAAGAAACAACTCTCTGGCGATAATTACTTCTGATCACAACTGGCCACAGTTCCAAAGTCATTCAGTGTCCAGCATCCTGAGAACCTGATGATCTGGCCGTTTATTCAGGTACTTTGCATAGCTTTAGTTATTTTGAATATCTGCCTTTAACAACTAACTGCTATTTAAACTTATTATGGATAAGTTTAAAATCAGACTATTTTGTGATCTTAAATATTTAAAGAACCCCAGGATCTGGAACATTGGCTGGCAGATTCACAGCGTAAAGAATTTATTTTATTTATTTTTCTGATGGAAATGGTGTTATGATGAGCTTCTCCTAAATATGGAGAATTCTGAAGAAAATAAAATTATATCCATTCTTGAACATCCAGGGTTCAGACCTCTTGCCTTTTGTTTCCCCAACATTGTTTTTTCTGTGCTGTCAGCAGAGGCCTGAAGGGAAGAAATTTGTGTTATTGCGGCTGAATGCTGGGGGACATATTTGTTCCCAAACTGTTAACAGTATTTGAAGGCAGTCAGGAGACTAACCAATGGAGATTACCTATCAGGACAAGGAAGAAATTGTCAAAACCAAAACCTACACAATTTCCTAGCATGCTCAGGTCCTCAGCTGGCAATGCCAAATCCGAACAGCTCGTGTTCACACAGCACTAGAGCATGACAAGTAGCATCACGCTACAATTTCAAGATGTCCTTGGCTGAGATACCCTGCTAATGCAAATTCAGTGGCTAGCTAACAGCATGGGAGAAATGGTGCTTAGCAGTTGAAATCTATTGCAAAGCTATAGGGATCTATTTTAAAGCCTGCACTAAAGTAATTACATAGAATTCAGAATTTACAGTATAAAAACCAGATGGAAGCCCTTTTCTTCACACAACGCAATGAAATCTGTTCCCTATCCTGCACAAGCACAACCCGCAGAGGCTGAAGCTGGGATAAGAGAAAGACACAGCTGAAAGGAATTCACTGATCTGATGCCTCTCCTTGACAGGGCTGATGAACAAGAAGAAGCCTAACTGGGTGAAGCCAAAAGAGCCGAGATGGATAATTTTCTCCAAGGACTCCAGCTGAAACCTTTTCTTTGCAGTACAGAGCTCACTTCAGCCTCTGCGTAGTTCATTTGACCCTCTTCAGACCCCTCTCTGTGTGACTTCTCTCCAGTCCGAAGCAAAAGTCCTATCCCCTCAGACGAGAGAGGTAAAATCTGCAGCCTTAAATAGAGGTCTCCTGACCTTTGGATGTTTCTTATGTTTCCCAGGGACATTGTGTGCATTTGATAACTGGCATTTTCTAACAAAGGCACATTTTCAATGCTGCTGCGAGGGGAATATATTGAATATGTCAAACAAGAACCTGCATCATTATTTTCATCTGGACCTTTGTCTCTCTGTGACTGACATATAAAAGAGTGAAGTTAAGTCAGACTTCATCTCGTCCCAGTGTTTCCAACTTTACTTCCTTTATTCCTGTAGGCTGAAGCACAACAGCTACAAAACTGCTGATTTTTCTGGGGAAAACAAGAAGCTCCATCTCTCCATCCTCTGTTCAGTCTCATACTCTTCATGAGCCACACGTGCATACACACACATGCACATATAGGCTCCCCATCATGGCAATGTCAGCCCTCCATAGTTACAGGATGGCCTTCCATCTTGTCTCACTGTGGAAAAATTCAAGGTCCAAAATTTATCCAACAATCTTTTGTAGTTTTGTTGACGAGAGGAAGGGCAGATAAGATTTTGGTTCCTTGCAGCGTAAGGATTGTTTAAAAACATATTTCCCTCTGATTAGAAATCATTTCTGACAACCAGCGTTCACAGTTCCAGGGTAGCTAAATATGCTGGCACTGCAGGGCTGAATACATAGTAGGGTAGAATTTTTCCTAAATGGCCCCAGGAGAGCTTAAAGAGCTGGGAGGGTAAAGCATAAGATCACCATAATTAAGTGGTATTATATTTATTCCCAACGCAACTGAGAGAGATTACTGGCAGGGAAATGTATACATTTTGAACTTGTGAACTTACCATTTTACGCACAGTCAGAATCACAGCTTCCCTAATTTGTATTTTCCTACTATTGTACTGATGGAAAGACAATTTGAGAAACAGGAAAATTTGTAAAAAGCTGCAATAACTCACATCATAGTAGAATCGTATGTAGGAGTAGTACTTGGGAAAAATGATTTCGAGATTGGCTGCATAGATGTCAATTTTTCTGTGTTGTTTTAAAGTAGTAACCAGCTTTACATCAGCCCAATGTCAGCTATCTGTAAAAGTCCTCAGAAGTCTATTTAAGTTCCCCGTGCATGGCTTGTAGCATGAAGTGGATGTTGGGGCTTTTTGGAAGTGAAATGGCAAACCAGATTACATTGTTGGGGCTCTACAGATCTGAATAAATCTTAAACTTTTTTTTATCCTCATGGTTAGGCTCCATGTTCTTTTCCACGTGAATCACGGCTGATGCTGTTGGAAGATGCTTCTGACTAGTGTCTGGACAGAACCTCTCAACACATACAGGTTGTAACTCTCTATGAATCAGAGATAATTATCTGTCATACAGTGAAGGCGTACAAGGCAACAGAAACAGCTGGACAGTGGAAAAAGTTATTTGGGTCACCACCCAGTTTTAACATTTATTTTTAATCAGAATTTGCACATGATCTAAACTTCATGGTGTTCTCCAGTTTCTGCACCTCTAGACAACTTAGCAAACAGTAATCAGAAACAAAGTAGCTTATTTCTCAAAAATGATGGCTCCAGATCTTTCCTAGCAAATGCCATTCTTTGTCACTGGATTTCCCTTTTTTTTTCAGGACACAGTGTTTCACCAATACTTTTAGCACTGATGAATGCTTGTGAGTGTAAGCACTTACAATGTGGAGTGCATTGCCTTCAAGTTTGCAGGACATTCTGTACATGCTCTGTTGACCTACCTATGCCTTCTGGCTCTTGCACAAGGACACAAGGCAGCTCTGTTTCCTGCCATGAGTCATCATTCAAGAATGATATTTAAATAAAAGAAAAAGGAAGAAAAAAACCCCTGAACAGATTCCAAGGAAAAGCAAGTAGCAGCCTGTGGTTTTTACAGACAGAATTACAGTTTTTTCCCTTTTTAGTAACCATCTTGCTAGGAAATCCCAGGAAAGTCAGTTTTTATTATGCTACAACTAGCCTGAGTGGAAAGACTGTATTAGAGCATAATGCTGACGTTGTCTAGCTGTAGTGAAGTAGATACTGTCCACGTGTTTGTCTCCACTAGAGTATCACAGTGAGAAATTTTATGAATACACACACGCACAACCCCTTTTTATCTATGAAGATACAGTCTTAGGTTAAAGAATAAACTTTTAGAACCTGGATCAGTTGTGTGAAGAGTGTGTGCATTAACCTTTACAAATATCAGGTGCCTCAAGTTAAATGGCCATTAGTTAACTTGAGGTAAAGTCAAGTGAAGACAAGCTCTGTGGGGAGGATGGGAAATGCTAAAAGAGACTTCTTCTGTGTGAGTTAGTCTGCATCTTGTACCTTCCCCTGGAGCAACTAACAGTGATTACTATAGGAAACAGCATACTAGATTAAACCACTCTAATCTACCAAAGTAATGCCTTCCTTGCTGTAGAATGCCCAGAGAAACATCTTGCTAGACCCCAACTTTTCCTGATGCTTTCTGTTTTGTTTCTGTCAAAGTGTTTTTCTGTCTTATAGGCAAGATCATTTTCTCTCTGGGGACTATGGGTTGGCAAATGAAATTATGTACTTTTTTCAATATTGTAAAAATTTGGGCGTTTTTGTTTTGGTTTGTTTTTTTACTATTATTTTTGACAGGAACAGAAAAAAAACCTAGAGGCAAATATATGGTAATTAAGATGTGGGGGAAGGGAGGAAAGGTGTTGAAGAACAGCACAGGGAGGAAATGGGACTCAGCTGGCTAAGAAGAACAAATAGAGCATGGAGGATGAACAGCAAGAGGTAAAACTTTCTCATGCTTTTACTGTGAAAAGGCAGGATAAGCATTTCACAGGTGTTAAAAAACTACACTAAAAGGATCAATAAAACAAAATCTGTCACCCAGATTTTTCCAACTGTTCTCAGGCTAGGAGTGACTGAAACAGATTCATTTGTTTGGTGGCTTTCAGCAGCCTGTGCAAAATGAGCTGATGGTTATTTTCTGAGGAATTGGTGTTCATATCCCTCTACTTCACAGGGCACTAATCAGTCCTTGCGTTGGCAATCTCTGCTAGAAGGCCTATTACAGCAAAAGCATGGGAACTAAATTGCTTTTTGCTTTAGTAGTGGTCCCATGGGCTCAGAGAAGAACCACAAGGGGAAGGATGAACTAGAGTGGGTGTAAAAGTTCACATGCTCCTATACACACCTCACCTCTTCTGAGGATAGACAGAGACTTTCACTGTCAGGGATCTATCCAAGGCAGGTGGTTCTTCTCCAAAAACACCTGCAGGAAAAAGTACCTTATTCTAATATTATTAACACTAAACTGGAGGGGGAGGACACCACCAGCTGTACCATCACACCACAGGTTGGCTTTGGGGCTGAAGTCAGCTTAATAGGGCCACAAAGGTAGCTGCTTACTCCTACCCCCAGCTGTCTGCCACTCCCTTTATGGAGACGTACTTCACACCAGATCACAGAAATTATCAGTTTGAAATGCAACTTTACAGGGGGAAAAATAGGTTAGGTTTTTTTTCCCCCCACCTCTCCAATGACCTAATTAACAGTGCAGTTCCACACACAGTTGTACTGATTCACTGAGGAGCGATAAATTGGGTTAGCGAGGGAGAAGCAGTAGGAAGAATAAACATCTTGAGGGTCAGGATCTAATGCTGAGAAGACAGTATTTGGAAGCACTACTTTGGGTCACCTGCTGAAGGGCTGGCTGTTTGTGGGAGCACTGGGAGAAGCTGTGTCAGACGAAGTTTTGAAGTCCTGAAGCATTCTGCGCCTGGCCCACCACACCTGCCCTGCACATGGGTCTGGTCACCAGCAACTCTATTGTTTTCCTAACGACTGTTTCCACGGCACTGGCATGCAGACAATATTAGTCATCCTGGCAGGAAAAGGCGGTGTATGAGTCAAAGGTTTCACACTCCAGCACCAGTCACCTCATGTGGGGGAGGGCAGCAGCTGGTCTCAGAAGGCATCTGGGCAGGACTGCTTTGAGGAAGGTGAAGCCTCTTTCAAGAGCTTGTAAACACAAGGTCCATGTTCAGCTGAGCTGGCTGCTGGTACCAGTGAATGAAGTTCTATGCGTTCAACCCATTCCTTCATTGGTAGCTGTAATAGTAATGTGGTTTCATTTAAAATATGAGATGGCAAGAGCTTAAGCCACAAGGAGTGGTTAGAGGCATTTCTATTGATAAGGAACCACTCCCCCCATCCCTTGGCATTGAAACCTGAAATCAGAAACAAAATTTAATGACTTCTGCCATGCACTTTTGGAGGGACAGGCCTCAAGCAGCACTGTACAGAGGCATTCCTGCAGAGCAAAGATAGGAGGCCTCCAGAGCAGCTCTCGAGCATGGTAATGTGTGGGAGCTGCTATACTTGTTTAACAGGTTTAGCTGGCCCAGACACAACACCCCTGGAGCTGTCAGCATTTCCGGCACAGTAGCCATCACTTCCTGGCAACTGTGAACTGACAATGTCTTCTTGCCCACCTGGAAAAAAGACAAGGCACACGAGAGTTAGAAGGCTCCTCTGCATGCCTTCCCATACAATGATCTGGGCATGGGATTGTCCCTCCCCACGTGCTGGGGAGAGTCCCTCCTTCTAACAATAAAGAGCAAAACAGATAAAGGCAATGGGAAACCTGTACATACAAGCCCAAACTTGTGTCCTCTCTAAAACTGTTTTGATCTGCTGAGGCTGGGAGGTGGCACTGACACTGAATATTCTCAGGTACATCAAGCCAAAGACATTTGTGACTCAATACTTCTGGACCCAGGCCTTGTTGACATGTGTGAGCTGTGCTCCAGGATCTCTGGCTATTTGATGCCTAGAAGATCACTCCTCCATGGTTAACTGTACCCTCAGACCTCTTTCAGTCACAAAATGGATGGGTCTGGCTTTAAGCCGGGTCTAGAGGCAGGGGGAAAAAAGAAAGATGGCTTGCAGACCTCCTCTCAGACCTTGCCCACCTAACGCTCTAACTGAGCTGAGGGACAGTCTGGTCCAGCTTCTTATCCAAAAGCCTTGCTTAGATTCAGCTTTATAGCTTCTAAGTGGAATGAATAAACAGCTGCCCTTTGACTGTCAGATTTTGTCACTTAGATTCTAAGTAAATACTTTATTTAGACTCGTTTACACGTGAAGCTTTTCCTGATTAAGTCCATGTGTGGATACTTTTGTTCTGAATAAGGAATATCCATGCGCAGTTATTTCGGAGCAGCCATTGCACTTTTAAATTCATTGCCTCCCCCAAATCACATTAACTTTGTCACATGTCAACAAGGCCTGGGTCCAGAAGTATTGAGTCACAAATGTCTTTGGCTTGATGTACCTGAGAATATTCAGTGTCAGTGCCACCTCCCAGCCTCAGCAGATCAAACAAACACATTTTTGAGAGCTTGTCTACCTGCCAATATAACATAGAAAATTGAAATAGAATGAGTGATTTTCATGTTAGTTAAGAAGGGGTGAGAATAGCTGTTGTGCTCTTAAATTCACAACCCAGCTTGTTTCACATTTCATTTATACAGCCAGCCCTTGACCTTTTTTTTTTTTGCTGTGTCACCCTAAAATGCCTAGCTTTGGTAGGGAGACCTCTCTCCATTCCACACTTTCCATGATGACATGATATAAAGAATGTTTATTGGACAAATATGAATATTTCAGGGGAAAAAACCATACTTGAATGTTTATTTGAATAAAAATTCCTGTACAGGAGCCAATGCCATTGAGCTTAATTACTTCATCTATTTATGAATGTTTAATGTTTAGTTTGTTATATTGCCATCATCTCACTATGTCCAGCCATTTTTCTCTGTAATTTCCCTTACCCCATCACACCTAATTCCTCGGAAAGGTCCTCCTGCAGTTAAAAGTAAATCCTATCTGGGAATCAAAATATATTCCAAGCACAGTGTGCACACATTGACACAGATGCTGTAATTACGGTTGATGATTAGTAATGAGTGAATATTTATTGCCAAAAAAAAAGATGGAGGAAAAGAAAAGCAAAAATATTCTTGGCTTTTATAAAACTTTTGTAAAATTGGAGCATTTTTAATTTAAGATTTTTACACTGTTCTTCCTAATTTCTTAAAGTTTGACTGACAAAGCTAAAGAAAATTCAGCCCTCCCAGCCTCCATGACTGATGGAGCCACTGAGCCAAAAATTCTAAGAATGGATGCAACTATAGTGCAAGGGGCACTGCTGCCAATTTGTTTTTCTTCAGAGGACGGGCAAAAGAGACTCAACTACTGATGCATGTCCACTTGCAGAGTATGCTGGTACAAACATGTAACTATCTTAAGAAACATTTCTTAGTAGAGGCAAGACCTGCTGTTAAATGTCCTATGCCCAAGGGCAACAGCATAATCTTGATGTCCTTTTATAAACTTTGCTTTTATTGATCCATGTCGTCTTTGCCTACCAGATGTGAGCAGATTGCCTAAATCACATGAGAACAACAATCTGGATTTGGCTCTAGGACTCGATCACATGAGAACACAGGGACAGGTCAGCTGCCATGACCTACTTAGCTTTCTGGGAGGAGATGCAGCCTCTTGATCATGATAAAGCCCTCGTGTAGGTGGGCACACGTGATGGTTTTTATGAGATTTGCTCAGATTTATGAGGAATAGCGAGTTCACTTCTTATGTAGAAACATGTCTAGTTCTGTAGGGAGTGGGGCATGGGGGGCAGTTAATGGTTGCGCCTCTGCTTTTCTTCAAATAATGCGTTCCTCCTGGCAGCTTACAGTCTGCTGGCGACCAGCTCAGCTCTGAAATATGAGCTATGGTGGATGGGGGGAGGGAAGGTCAGCCTGGAAGGGTGTGGGAGAGGATTTCCATTCCAGACAGAGGCTTTTGGTTAGAGCACTATTGTTCACATGTGAGTTATTTGGATGAACAATGAGAAAAATTCTCTCTCGTCCCGCCTTCCCCCTTTTTTAACAATCCTAATGTAAGCGTAAAGGAATATAAACACTTTTTATTATATTTCACTGGTTTCATAGTCCTGATTGCATTGAGCATTTCATGGTAAGACTTCAAAGTGCTTCTGCCTTTTCATTTTACATATGGATATGCAGTTTGCTTGAAAATATGTATCCTGCTCAAATTACATTAAGAAAACATTGGAACTATGATACACACCCATCAGCTAGACATAAATTAGTGCTATTTCAAGTTCTGCTGCAGCGTCTCATCAGTTTTCAGCATTTTTTCTCTCATGCTAGGAAACAGGTTTTTACACACTTCTGCTGATATTTGGAGACTTTAGTCTCTATGCTATCAAACACTGAACGCTTTTGTGAAACCCCAGCGTTAAAGAGCTCACAATGAGAGAAAACCAAGAAATAACTAGTTTTAACAAATACATTGCTGTGATAAGAGGCACTGTTAAAAAATACGCATGTGAAATCCATGACATTTAAGCACATATATTCCTTATTTCTAGCCAAGGGATACACAATATAAATATGGGGCAATGTATGATCCAGAACTGGTAGGATATCTTATATAATTACCCAAGTTATTGCTCAGACTAGGGGA
This sequence comes from Aptenodytes forsteri, assembly GCF_000699145.1. NCBI lineage: Eukaryota > Metazoa > Chordata > Aves > Sphenisciformes > Spheniscidae > Aptenodytes > Aptenodytes forsteri. The sequence continues at coordinate 4,702,782 of NW_008794445.1, forward strand.
ACTGTGAATTACTTTTAGTAGGTTAAAAATGACAGCGGAAGCAGGAGGCTCTTTGATCAATTCCACTTCTTCAGAAAAACTGTACACAATAATACTGCCTGAAATCAGCAGGAACCTAATAACAGGAGACACTTCCTTAGAAAACCGCCAGCAAAATATATTTCTCCCATACAGGTCTGGTATTTGCCTGTTTTGTTTGCCAATACATGCATATGTTTGGTGAAGGAGGCCATTCTCTGGCACTATAAAGGAGCACAAACTTTTCTCATGTTAGCTGAAACAAGGTAGTTGTTGCTTAATTGAAGGGAGGTACTCTTCCACCCTAATGGAAAATTACTGCTGAAAGTTTCTTAGTCCAGTTCAGGAAAAGAAGTATTACAGAACACATTCATTAAAACACCCGCCACCACCACCCATGGGTAAACTACAAAAATCAGAAAACTGCCTTTATAAAAACTGTAATTCAGACAAATGCTGTTGTCCAATCAATGAATGTCATTAAAAAAATTCCTCCATGAATATCACATCAATAACCTCATCCCTGCTCTGAGGCAAAGCCCAATAACTTCTAAAGACTAGATGAATCACAATTACTCGGTCATCTCATAGCTCAAAGAACTGTAAAGGAGGAGGTGCCTCGCTCGACCTGCTGTTTACAAACAGAGAAGGACTGGTGGGAGATGTGGTGGTCGGAGGCCGTCTTGGGCTTAGCGACCATCAAATGATAGAATTCTTGGTTCTCGGTGAAGTGAGGAGGGGGGCCAGCAAAACCGCAACCATGGACTTCCAGAGGGCGGACTTTGGCCTGTTCAGGACACTGGTTGAGAGAGTCCCTTGGGAGACAGTCCTGAAGGGCAAAGGGGTCCAGGAAGGCTGGATGTTCTTCAAGAAGGAAGTCTTAAAGGCGCAGGAGCAGCCTGTCCCCGGAAGCCGTTAG
>NW_008794445.1:4706227-4714491 GCF_000699145.1 Aptenodytes forsteri
GGGACATGGTTTAGTGGGCATGGTGGTGTTGGGTTGACGGTTGGACTCGATGATCTTGGAGGTCTTTTCCAACCTTAATGATTCTATGATTCTATGATTCTAAACATGGATGTTTATAAGCCATAGTCTGCACTGCTGTACCAACGTACGTAATTTTTTGTGCTGCATATGAAGTCTAAGCTACACTATACCAAACAAGACTTTATATTGTTTAGAAGATAAATCTGGGAGAAAAAAATAGACCTTTTACTAAGGTCCACGGAGATATTTTGACCTCCGAAGGATTTCTGGAAGGAAGGATGCAAATCTACTTGTTCATTAATTCTTACTTTTTTGTGTGTGTGTTTATTTTACTCTTCATTTGCTCTCCTCCACGTTTTATTCCTTTCCTCTGGCAACCTCCCTTCATCACTTTATGTCTTTCTTCAATCTGCAATGCTTTCCCGTTTCCTCCTATGCCTTGTGTAACTTTCCCAACCCGTTCTCTCTTCCCATTCTCTTCACCATACTTGCTTCTCTTCTGGTGCTTTCTCATGAGACCTGTCCTTCATTCTTCTAATTTGACATTTACACTCTGCAAGAAAAGAGTCTAATGATAGTTTCACTTTCCTGTTCTCTTCTTCCTTCCCTCTTCTCATCAAGTTCTGAGTCACCAAAATACTTAAGACTGTAAAAACTTGCATTCATGACCGTGCTGCCATTTAAAATTATGGAGATGCGTAATACCTTGCTAATGTAAACACTTCATTGGGAAATCTACAGAGACAGAGTTCTTGATTCTTCTCTGACCTTCTTCAAGCAGTTTTTCAGAGGTGCTCAGGGCTGGATGTGGCCATGATGTGAATGAATTAGGTGCTTGTGCAGCAGCTCAGGTTCCCCCCTCTCAGGTAACTAATAGAGACCACCAGCCAATACCAGCTGCAGGCTAGATGGTTAAAGAGGAGACTAGTGATCCCCTAAGCCTCCCCAATAACTCTATCCTCTTGTCAATGACCATGACTCAGAAAACATTAATGGGAGTTTTAGAGCATGGGACCTCTGAAGAAAAAACCCAAACCCTTACCTTTAAAATTTATTTCTTGCAAGTCTCCATTATTCATTAATTACGATTACTTGTATTACAGCAGACACTTGCTAGTGCGTCATAATTGAGGGCTCAAAATCATTCTAACAACTTTTTGTACATGGGACTTTTTGAAGTATTTGTGTGTTTAAGCTTTCCACATTAAGCCTCGAGAATTTTCCATGTTTAATCTCAGCTGGAAAGTATTCTGAAATGCTCTAAGCAAAATTAATTCATCTGGGGTTTTTTGTTTTTCTGTTTGACTTACCAGGAGGGGAGAAGAAAGCATTTTATTCTCTGAATATATTATTTGCCAAGGTTCTCATTGCTGTGGTCAAGAACCCAAAGTGCAGAGCAATCTCTCTTGCTCTCAAAGATCTGGAGAATTTTAGAGCAACAGTAAAATTGCTCTGAAGCCAGACTACTTCTGGTCTCCCTTATCCTGAAGGACTTTATACTCCCCTTTCCAGTGAGAGGTAATTAGAATTCCCTAAAGTAAGTGAGTAAGTGAAAATCTTTCTACCCTAGCTATTAAAGAAAGCTAAACCAGAATGAAAGAATTACATGTAAAGTTTTAACATAGGTTTTTATCTATAAATTGCAATAGAAAATGAAGAGAACAGAATAACACAGATAAGCAATTACTCATCCTAGAAATATATCCTATTGTGTGTATTTTAATCCTCAACACTAAGACACAAAGCATTTCCTAAATGCTACAACAACAAAGAATTTAGTTTATTTTGTATGCATAACAAAAATGAGGAAACCTTGTTGAATGCTTAAGAAGATGGAGGAAGCAAAGAAAATGTCAAATAAATGGTGACCAGCCAGGATCAGTATGTTCCCAAAGAAAGGAGGACAACATACTGTTCAGATGTCATAAAGAAAAGAACCATCAAAGAGACCACATTTCTTTGTATCACCAGGAAGTTAAAAGCTGAGACCAAACACCAAAAGCATGAATCAGGCTTGTTTACAATTAAAACCAACAAAAGCTATTAGCCAAGGCCCAACTTAAAAAATCTAGAGACTTCTCAGAGGTGTAAACTGTTAAAAAACGTGAGCAATACTCAGACTACAATGGTGATCTACACAACTTCTATCTCCAGCAATAAATGCAGAGGTTCTGTGGATGCTTCCTTTATTGTATAATCTTGATTCATTCGTACAACACTGTACACTGCATATAGCAAAGATCTTGTGAATGACCGTAATGCTTACTGGAAGGAAGCATGGGATAAACTGGAGTTGTGCAGGCAACCTTCATTCTGTTATTTTTGGAATGAATACTTGATTTTGCAGCCTTGACAATGGTTTAAACAAGGATTTTTATCACTAATTTTTAACAGAAAATGAACAAAAATTGACCTATTTTCTTATTCTTCCCTAGCAACTCAATCACATGATGTCAGCTTGACCCTTCAGTCCTAGACAAGACTGACTTACAGACTTTTGTGACTTGTGCTAGCAGAGAAATAACTGAGGTAGCATGTTTTCATCTGCTATGCAGAATGCCATGCCCTTGCGAGTGGATTTCACTACTACTTGCTTATGTCTGAGGACTGAGGAGATTGAGAAGTCATGAATTTTATTCCAGACCTGAAATGGAAATCGAGTAGCTCTTCTTAAGCTCCTCTGCCTGTTTCACTTGAAACTGACCCTGTCTGCTTCAGTCTTTCCACGTTGACTCCCAAATCCTTACTCTCTCTTACCTGTATTTCTAGCCCATACTTTCTTGCCCCGCTCATGCAGATTTCTACCATTTTCCTCCTAAGATAGTTCCAGTCTCCTTCAAGATCCAATACAGATGATTTAATACCCCTTTTACTTTCATAGCATATATTATCCCTCTGCAAGGTTAGGCCCAACAGCTCAACAACTGCCAGACTCCACTTCTTCCTCAATTTTCCACCTAATTTTCTTGACCAGCCAGTCTACTGTAGTTCCGTATTAAATCACAGCCTCTGTTTCTGTTTTCTCTATTTCTTTCTGCTCTCCTAGTTCTACCCCTGGGATACCCATGCCTCACATGACTTTCTACCTCCCATATCTAGTTCCTGCTCTTTTTCCATTTAAATTAGGTCCCCTCTTTACACTGCTTGGGCATCAAGGGGGTAGAGAGTGAGAGAGACAGGCATTTTGGTTTTAGTCCTGTTGTTTGGCCATAGTCCAGCCCACAAACACGTCAGAGCTACAACTAAAGACCATGCTCAGTCCTTGGCTGTAGTATGCCTGATGTGGCTGCAAGAAATGTGACAGTGGTTATTATATTGGTGTGCTGAGACCACTATTTATCTCACTGATCAGTAGCAGTTCATTAACTCCCTACTCCTTAACTCCTTTACCAGCCTGTCTATACCCATCTGCTGTCCTGCTCTGTGCATCCTGATCAGCACATTTCTGAGGCAAGGACTGCCTTGGAGCTGTGTCCGTGCAGAGCGTAGCACAGTGGGATCTTTGTTCAGAGTGAGAGCTAGATGGGATTATGGTGCTCATGATGCTGAAAAAATTAGGATGCCTGCTGAAAGCATGAACATCCTATGTTTTATAAAGGGGCTTTAACTTGCCAAATGTGTGCAGAGCTTCACAGGAACAGCAAAAAGCACATCCCCAGCATAAAGGCCATTTCTCTCCAAAGTGTCAAGTTACTCTGGAGCTTCCTAATGTAAAGGACAGGACATCAGAATTTCTTAACAGAGGAAAATAGACTCTTCTTTTTCCTATTTCTTGGAAATAGAGGAATGTTTTCGACTGCATTTTTCCAAATACATTAAAATATAATCAAATGAAATACAAACACCAGACATATGGCCAGAAAGTTTTAGCCTGACTGGTTAATATTTTGTGAAAGTTTTTGCAATTGGAAATGGGTTTACCATAGGAAGTGCAGTCAACTTTAATAATAGGTGGTGCTTCCTATAAGATAGAATCACCCATACAAATACAACCCCTATTTTCTAGAAAAAATAAGATTTTGTTATTCATTGCTTCCCATGTTATAGGTATAGATTTGTTGGCAGACACATCCAGTGTGTGAATCTTCAGGTCTCAGTTCAGTGGATTCCTTAAAAAGACATTTTCAACTTCCATTCTTTCACCCCTGCTATTAGTCCTGAAGAATTTTTTTGAGAGTAAGATGATCTTAAATATTTCCACAGCCTTCCACACACACTCCTGAATTAATCCTCTCTCTCAACACAATGCAGTATTACACCCAACATCCACATTTAATAGGTGTGTTTGTCTTGGGGAGGGCGCTGGGGGAGAAGCTGCATGCATGTGCACAGCTGTGTGGAGAAGAATGACCATGAATTGACTTTTAAAGTCAAAATTTGCATTAGCTGAAACCATGGTAAGGTATATACCTGTACAACATCTAGTGGCTTTACTTCTTCATTTCTTCCTTTTGGTATTTGTGTCCAGGTATGCTCAGGTATAAAGTGTAGGTATCAAACTTCCCTGCCTTAACTCCATTTTATCTATAGCTCCCTCAGAATCTTAGTTACATCACTGTTATGCAAAACTTAACTACACACTTTTGTTTGTACCTTGCTGTTGCATATTTTGAGCTTATTTTCTACCAATAAGGTGCATTTTGAGGCATAAGACCAGAAGATGTTTCTACCCTGAAGTACAAGAGAAATATAGCCCCTAGAATAAGATGCTTGAGGAAAGGCAACTCATGTTAGGTACGTTAGCCTTAGGTGGGTTTGACTGATAATTTGAAGGGGCTTCACACATCTTAACATCCTGCTATCAACATATATGCTACTTTTGTGTGGCTAAGTATCTCTTGAGTTTTCACATAATCTGTCTTGACAGTCAGCAGAGAAGCAAAATGGGAGACTGAGGGCGGCAGACCTTCTGAGAGGGTGGACATAGGCACTTTGCTTTTTTTTGCCTGCTATAAAAAGGAGAGAATGGGTGTGGGGATAGTCACCTCTGGTTATCCCAAAGAGGTCTGTCTGCATGGTTAAAATTCAGCCAGGTCTGGGGCAGAACAAAGTATCTCTGTAATTCTGCACACACATGGTGTATAACACAACACAATAGCTTAGGGTAGGCAAGAGGAATCTTGAGCTGACCAAACCTAATTACACAAATCGGAGTTTGGTTGAGACATTCGGTTCAAACAGCCATTCCAGTGACAAGAAAGAAGATGCTCCAAGATCTTCTGGAAGATCACCTTGTTAGTTCTCCAGTTTTATATTCCATCAAAAACATCAGGCAAATTGAGGACTAAACCAACAAATTCCATTTATAGCGTTCAATTATACTGAGCAACTGTTTACAGTATGCTTGTATATGTAGTATTTACGCTAAAAAGACTGTATTTCTCTTTTGTTTATATGTCAGGACCCATATTCAAAGTTTGTTGTTGCCTAGGAAACAGTGGATAAAAGCAACAAAAGCAAAATATTTCACTGAACATCCTACATTGCTTTAGATGCCTGTAGTATTCTCAGTTGTTCCTACAGACAGGCAATTCTCAATTCTAGTCTTTGCAGATAGGTGAAAGATGAGTGGCAATTCAATTTTATTTAAAAAAGTAAGCCCCGGTAATTTGAGAAGAGTAGTATAGTCTAGGGGTTAGCTGTCAGATGATGGATGTCCTGTGCATGACTCGACTTGACTTGCAGTGACCTTCACCACAACTCACTTAACCTCACTCTCATGCTTGTGTCAACAAATTTTTTCATGCCTACCCTGTAAAAGGATCTATGACATAGGCGATATGATGTTTCTTAAAAGTGCAAGAACATAAGCTTACCATGCAATGTATTAAACCAAGATGTCTGAAATATGCAAATGACTAAAATAATCTGCTTAATATTTGACTCACTTGTAATATCTCACGTGGCACTCTTACAGCGTCTCCCTGGAACACCAGAATGTTATAACAAATAAACACACTGGGGAAGACATTTGAGATAAGAAGAGAGAAAAATGCTGTTTTATAATTTAGAAACTTACTCTTTTTCTTATAAAAATGCAATACACTTCAAGCGTGACAAAACTAACATAGCAACTCTGACTGAAGCAACACATATTCACCAATATTTAAGAGACACATGCTTTGCAAGAAACTGCTTGCTCATCAAGTCACACTTCTCAAGTAAGCATGGGTAAAAAAATCTGGCTGTAACAAGAGTTTACAGTTCCTGCATCAGTGTCATAGAGAATCAGGTCTGACTTTCTCAGTTGCAGAAATATTTCAAGACGCAATATCCACAGAACTGAAGGAACAGAAACGTTGGATTTTTTGTCTTTTTCTTAGTCTGATGGGACACAGGTACACGTTTTATTATTATAATAGAAAAAAAACCCCTATCTAGAAGAGCTAGTAGTGGGAGGATAAATTGTCCCATGCATTTCAACATAGTTTTAATTCCACAATACAGGATGGGACCCATTCCCATCCTTTGACAATAGAGTATCAGAAGAGTGCAGCACAACCGGCTTTACTCAACCAACCAGAGGTGGCTGCACTGTAGCAACCAACATAAACACTAAGTAGCTCTCTTGGTTCATTATCTTTCATGTCAAGGAGAAAGAATACCTGCTGCTAGCTATATTTACTTGCATATCTCCTTGGAAGGAAATAAGGATGTGAGCAACTGACGCATCTTTTTTACCCCAAGTACTAAGCATACTGAGCTGAAACACGAACATATCTGGGCCAGTGGCTCTGTCCATATTTAGTGCTTACAAAAATACCGTTCGTCCATATTGACATATGCCGACTCCTTTGGGCTTTTGAAGAACAGAATACAGCTCCTATCTCTTCCTACACCTTTAGGTTTGCCCGAGCTAGATTATCTCCTGTGACTGCTTTGGAGTTATCAGAGCAGCTCCACTTCTGATAAGACTTGTGAGAGTACCGCTGTAGGCAAAATCTGTGCAGCCACAAGCATTTTTATCAATACCCTCTCTAAATGGGTCAGATAACTAAACAAGGGAGCACCTTGTCTGCACCACCATTCCCACCTCTCCCAAAGCTGTGCTAATGGTGAAAAAGTGACATATGGTTATGCCCTGAGGGCCAAAAAAAAGAAGTAAAAACACTGTTGATGATGGACAGGGAGCATCCTCCATTTATCAGGGTTATCTGGAGAACAATAGAACCCAATAAGAGAGGCAGAGATGAAAGACTGAAACTAATAGCAGATCAAATGCTTACGAGGAGATTAAAGACACATGGAGAGATCTGATCTAATATAAAGAGAGGGGGACAAGACAGTTGTTTTGTTGTTCAGTATGATGATGAGATGAGTTAGCCCTTAGGCTGAAACACCACGGCACGTTTACATTGCTGTTACCACCTGGGTGCAACAGAAAGAACAAAAGAACATGAAGATCAGAAATTGCATCTGTTGCAATTGCAGATCGCCACTCAAGTAACCTACAGGTTAAAAGTATACGGTTTGTCAAAAGTTGATGGATTCACTATGCTGTAGGTGGCCATTGAAAATTGATCTAGAAAGTACAATGTAATAAAACGGTAATTTAGGGTGAGGCAGGATAAAGAAGTGCCTTCTACTAGGTAAGGTATTAAAGTGTGAAATCATTTCCCAAAGAAAGTCAGGAGCCTGTGGCTCTGTGCTCCAGTGACGGACACTTTAATAAATGAGATTGTATCAGCCACTGGAGAAAAAAACAGCAAATGTATTTCAGGGGAGATTGTTGCTTCCTCTACAAAAGGGTTCAGATGGCTTTTTGTACTTCAAATGCTGCCACGGCAGATCAAATGTAATATTTATATATTTACAAATACAGTGCAACTGGAACACAGAAAACAGGTGTGGTTTGACAGGCATTTCAGGAGAGATTCTGGGCAAGTCCAAAAACCTGTGCTTAACGGTTACCGTGAAAAACCAAGCTCCTTTCTCCACGTATGACCAGTAAGCCAAAGGCTTCCCACCCCAGGGCTACCGCGCAAGCACTGTCCCACACCCCCAGACTCCCAACACCTTGCTGAAAACACCCCGGGGTGGGCCAGCCCGTTTTCTCGCTGCGTTACAGGTTTTCCACCGGGCAGCAGCAGGCCGTGCGCGGCGGGAGCCCGCACCGGGGGTTTGGGGCAGCACCCCGGGGGGCGGCTCGACCCTGTGAGGGGCAACGGCCGCGCGGGCACCCGGGGCAGCCTTGCCCCGCTGGGCCCGCGCAGGGCCCCTCCGCGCGGCGGGCAGCCCTTCAG
>NW_008794445.1:4715085-4729789 GCF_000699145.1 Aptenodytes forsteri
TGCTGGTTGGGTGGCAGGGCTTCCTCCCCCCCGACTCCCTCCCCCGCGAGTCCCCCCCTCCCTCCCAGAAGCATCGTGAACCTGCCGAGCGCGGCGCCCTCCCCACAGCCAGGGCGCAGCCCGCTGCTACTGCCCCACGCCTCTGGGCACTGCTGCTGCCCTTGAATCTAATCGGCATGTTGTCTTTCTGCCCTGGCTTCCTACCCACGTTTCCCTCTCCTCCACAGTCAGGGAAATACTGCATGTTTTGCAGATTTTTTTTCCTCCGCTTAGGGAAGAAATGGGCACAACACAAACTTTGCCCTTTTCGGGCAAAGTCACCTCTCTGCAATGGAGATGGCAGCACCTAGGCCCCTCACAGTCCCCTGCCCACCTCGCAGTTGTGTGCAGCTCAGAGATACCGCTCTCCTTCCCTGCCTGTCCCATGCTCAGACTCGGCTTCTTGCTCCCCCGGCACATGTACGCCTCCCTGAAGACATGGGACCCCAGCTGCTCTGTCCCCTCTTGTCAGAGCCCTGCAAGGAGCAACGCAGCTCCATTGCCTACCACCGTCACAGCAGAGAAAGGCTCCCCTGTGCCTGCCCATCTCCCCAGTCATGGCCAGGCCAGTCATGCCCTGTCAGTACAGGAGAAAGAACCTGGGTGCTACCCTCTCCCTTCTGCCCCACACAGTCACCAGGAAGATAAGCACACCCTGGCTTTGTCACCCCATAACCACAGAAGACACTGCATCTTTTTTTTTTTTTTTTTTTTTTTACCCATCCCCCATCCTTACAGATTAAAGGAAACTGGCCTGACTCCATTTTGGAGAAGATACTGCCTGGAGGTTTGACTTCCCTCTGTGGAGCAATTTCCTCCCGCAGCATCTGGAGCAGAAGGGAGACAGCACGCCTTGTCTTGTGGGCGCTGTGGGATGCCTCTCTGCTGTTTGGAGCCAGTGGCTGATACAACTTCTCTATGGCTGAGTGGTTTTGTCAGGCACGGTTTTGTGCCTAACTGGAGCAGTATGTGTGCCTGGGCTTTAGCCAGCTCGCTGCACTTTTGGTAGTTTCAGTGAAAACTTTGTTTTCAGATCTCCATGCTTCTGAAGGCATTGAGGTAGCGACCCTACACACCTCGGGGATGTTTCACACAACCCCAAGGGGGAGGGATAGGTATATGTTTGCCACTTTCTTCCTTGGCTTTGGTTTGATGATTCAGCTGAGTAGACCTAGCAGCTGGCTGCTGCTGAAGGAGTCCCCCCCTTTCACCTGTGCTAAGCCCTGGTATTTGTCAGACACCTCACTGAGCCAATTTAGTTCACTAACGTAGATGCTACTCCCCTCCTCCAAGAGAAATGTTCTGCCAGATTCATGAGCTGAGCTGGCTCACCAAAGAGTCCAGCAAATGCTGCAGCCAACTCTAGAGTAGGTTTGCTATGCAAGTGGGGTGTGGCAAAGGAGTAAACAACCCCCTCTGTGGTAACAAGCTGTTTATTTGTCTCACTGATAATGTCAAGCTGTTTCTGAACAGCTCCTCCTTAGCAAGGAGAGGCAACCACATGTGGTGATGTGTACTTCCGCCTGAATCTCTGGAAGTCAATCATTCATCATCCTTAGGAGTATAAGCACTATAGGTGTAAAGACTTCTCCCATAGGTGCATGCCATTCGCATCCACATCTGGATGTAAAAATATGTGTACAACTCCTGTTGATTTTGAGGATGGCACAGAGAACAGGCACAAGTCATCTGGTTGGTATGTTGTGGCAAATGTTTGCAAAATGTAGAGATTCACCAAGGAAAGTAGGAAGAAAAATTCAAACACATGCAACTGGTCAGCTATCCTCATGTAAAAGGAATTGTGGTGGGTTGGCCCTGGCTGGCAGTCAAGCTCTCACCCAGCTGCTCGCTTGCCCCTCATCCACAGCAGGATGGTGGAGGGAATAGGAAGAACAGGAATGAGGAAGCTCCTGGGTCGAGATAAAGTCGGGAAGATCACTTAACAATTACCATTGCAGGCCAAACAGACTCACCTTGGGGAAATTATCTTAATTTATTGCCAATTTATAGATATATAATTACTGATTTGGGTATTGGGAAACAAAACAACAAACATTAAAACACATGGGAAAACTCCTTTCCTCCCCATTTCCCAGGCTGACTTCACTCCTCTCCAGATGCCTGTCCTACCAGCTTCTTACCACTGCAGGTCACACTCAGTCCCTTCAGTGAGGAAAAGAGTAGGGCAAGGGGGGGTGTTACGGTCAGTACATAGCAGTTTCTCTCTGATTCTCGTTTCATCTCACACTTTTCATCTGCTCTGGCACAGGTCCTCATGGGTTGCAGGGAGTATCTGCTCTGCCATGGAGCACCTCCTCCTCCTTCTTCTTTTCCTTCTCTGTTGGAGCCAGCTGGAACTGTCTGTGTCCGGCACAGTGGCCTTTTCTCACTGAAGCCACCCCTGCAGCCCCCCACTGCCAACACCTTGACATCTGCACCCAGTACGAGACTCAGAGTTATGGAATCACAAAATAAATTAAGTTGGAAAGGACCTTTGGAGGTCATCTGGGGCCATCTTCCTCTGCCCCCCTCCCACCAAAAAGGCCAGTTTTGCAGGTCGATCAGGCTGCTCCCAGCATTGCCCAGGCAAATTTTTGATGTCTCCAAAGGCAGTGATTCTGCATCCTTTCTAGACAACTTACCCCAGTATTTGAGTGTCATTGCTGTGAAGATTTTTTTCCTTTCATTTACTTAAAATTTTCCCCAAGAACTGTCCAGTTCTGTTTACTCTGTAACTACCAATAGGTAGTACAAGACAGCAATTTGATTCCCCCATGGCTGCCTTTCCAGTTTAAAGAAACCCAGCTGTCTTGTAGAGCTGTACAGAAACATTAAAGTCGGTATTAATGGTGAGTGAATGGGTGTGGTGGCACCAGAAGGAATGGCAGAAAAAAATGTCTATAAAATGGCATATGTTGATGGCACCTAGATTAGCAGATCATTAAGATCTGGATACATCTACAGGCAACTTCTCCAGACACAAAAGACTGTCAGTATATCCTAATGACTCACAGAGATGGGAAGGTGAAGAGACTAATTAGTGTCAGCTCCTAAAAGCTACCAAAAAACCTCCACCAACCATACCCAAAACCAAAAAACCACATCTACCAGAACATCTTGACACAAAGCTATGAACCCAGAAAAGCTGAGGAGCACTTGGTAGCTGGCATCACGTCTGAAGTGTAATTGCAAGGAAGCCTGCCAAGACCACTGGGACCAAGTGTAAGTAAGTAAATTAAACCAGTTTTTCTCTAAAATGAAATCACCTTCTCCTCCTACGGGGTGTTCCATTGTTGCTACAATATTGCAACACTATTTCCTGCGTTTTCTATCTTTTCTCGTACCTTACCTGATTCAGGCCTAAAACCATCTTTGTGGCCCTCCACTGGGCTTGCTCTAGCTGGCAAATACCTTTCTAGCACTGGGGAGCCCAAACCAGGACACAGTACTTTGGAGTGGTGCGATTTCGCACATGCTCAACAGAGGGAAATAACAATTCCCTTGAACCTGCTGGCTGCGCTTCTGGCTAATGCAGCTCAGTAGTTGGCCTTGATTTCTGCATAAGTGCACTGCTGAGCCATGTTTAACTTCTTGCCTAACAGGAGTCGCAGGTCCTTTTTTGGACAGCTGCTTTCTAGTTGATCCCCTAAGCTGTAAAGATTCATGGGGTTGTTCTGTTCGAGGTACAGTATTTTGCATTTTGTTGAACTTCTTGAGGTTTCTGGAAACCTCAAGTTTTTCTAGTTTGTTGGGACTGCTGCTGAGCGGCAGCCCAGCCATCGAGCATATTGACCTCTCCCCCCTCCAGCTTTCTGTCCACAGCATGCGCACTCCCTTCACCAGCTGCAGAGTGTTTTACAGAAGGCTGTTCCCACACCATCCTCACTGCCTGCTGAAGGAAACACATTTACTCACTGCTTTCCTCTAAAATAAGTGCAGCAATGACCTTGGGGGAAATACATGTGCGTGTACAAACATGCACGCACACACACACACACACACACAACCAAGTAAGGTCTGAACAAAGTGGATTTAGTGGAATTCATTACACTGTGGCGGTTTGCAGTTATGCTGCATTTTAGGTATCCATTTCAAGGACCCCCTGCTCCAGGAGTAGAAGAATGCTGCTTTTCAAAACAGGTAGTTCCTACCTAGCCTTAAAACAGAGAAGATTTAAGAGAATAAGGAAAAAAAGTCTCACTCTCATCTCACAGAAGGCTGTCTGCGAACAACAGTCTCTGCTAAAAGGGACTAGCCCCTTCATAAAAAGCACAGCTTCCCCTTCCCCCACCCCATCCATTGCCTCCAGCCCTCATGCCAACAGAAAATACTTGCATTCTCACATTTTTCAGTAGAGTTGAAAATATCCCCTCATTTTCACACTGTATTTATAACTTTCAAATGTTGGCAGACCTGGCTCTGGCTCAGGGAGGCCACTCTGACAAAGGGAAAGTCTCTGCTCTACCTGCCTGCCTTGCTCCCTTGGTCTCTCTCCCTGATTTCCTTAGAAAAGGCAGGTCAGACCGTCTCTGAAATGCTCTAGGGAAAGAGTTTGGATTTTTGTCTGTAACTGCAGGGATGAGAGAAAAAAAAAAAAGAAAGTAGAAACCTTCAGGAATTTAGGCAATCAGAAAACCATTTTACATTGCAACTGAATACAGATTATTTTGTAACGGGCATGTCCCACCCACCCTCTTTGAAACAGAAATTGAAAAAATTCCTTATAATACATGATGCCTCATTTAGGATGAGCACCAGTAGTCCCGATTTTGGCTGTTCTCATTTGTCTCCCTCTCCTGGTCAATGGTGGTTATTTTTTTCCAGATTTTGTGAGCTTTTGGGTAGGGAAGTCTTTGTTTGGCTTTTGTCCATACACAAAGAACTCAAAGTGAATATGTGGCTGAGCAAAATAGATTTTATCCATACGTACTTGTTCCAGTGCATTGAAGGGTTGAATAAATATTTACCTCTTTAAAAATTCACCTCTGCAGTCTTGACATGAAAACATAAATCTTGCCATATCTCTGAAAATGAGCCAGGGGAAATCTGCTAAGGGGAGTGCTCACTTTCAGTCAAGCTCGGCACGCTGGAAAGGTGCCAGGAATAGTGGAGCCGAGAGGTGGCTGCATTTTTGAAGAGGTGGTGACAGGGAGAAGAGCTGGAGTCAGTCAGTTTAAGGGAATTTGACAGTTTTGGTATGGTAAATTGAATTCTTCTGACTTTTAAAGGCTTAGTATTGACATAATACACTGCAGGCTGCCAATTTTTACCTTTTGCTTTAATGAGTCATATAAATGTATGTAAAAAAAAAAGAGACAGAATTAATTTATTGCTCTGTATAATGAAGAGCCTGGGAATAGACTGAAGGGTACTCAGATGATACATAATCTTCCTGTTCTGGTTCTGACAGTACCCGTTATTCCCTGAATGCAGTATCTATTCAAGGGCTACCCAACAATCCCAGTTTTGGTAACTCCACCTCAGTTGCATTCCTGACCCACCACACAGTGCCAAACCTGTTTCTTCTGCATCCTTATAGCTTCCTTATCAGTAACTTTAGCCACTGTTTCATTCCCTTCCCTTTCTGGCTTTGAAATCCAACTTAGCCACTATCCATGGAAACTGCTATTTAAGTCCAGACTTCCACAGACCTCTCTCTGGACCCTGGAGTCTTCATCCTCAGCACCCTGAGAGTCTAGTCAGGGATTTTCCATGGACAGGGCAGCTAATTGTGTCTAGTTACGTAGTTTTTGTAGATTAAATGTGTTATTTAGACTAAGACAAACAGACATTCCAATTTCATTTAGTTTATGAGCTGCAGATGAATGTGAGTATCCTGTAGCCCAAAAGATTCCAAGTAGTTAAATATGCAAGTAATTGCATATCCCAGTGCATCACTAAGCTGTATTCACTTGTGCAGCAGCTATGTTGTCTTCCTGCCACCCCTCCACCATCTCCTTTTTCCCATTTTTAAAAAATGGAAACTAAATACAGGCTTGTTTCAGAATAGTCTTCTAGTCTTAAGGAGAAATCTGTTCTTCAATTGCAAATCTGCCCTGCTTTTTTTTTTTTTTTAATTTATTTTTTACATTTTAGCAATTAGTATTGATGCATTCAGGAGAGAAAAGGGCAGAACTGTAGAGATGAGTAAGGAACGCCGGAGTCTGAATTCTAAGAAAGTAGCCATCTGGATTATTTTATTATTTAGAAGGCAAAGGAAAAAACAGAGTCAACATAAAAAAGCTTTGAAAAATCACTTCACAGAATATAGAGCGTAGAAGAAACGTAATAAAAGTTCAAACAATTCTGCTCCTACGTTTCAGTTTCCCTCGGCCTGCTGGCCACGCTTCTTTTGATGCAGCCCAGGATACAGCTGGCTTTCTGGGCTGCGAGCGCACATTGCTGGCTAATCGTATCCTGGGCTGCAGGATTGAGGGAGGTGATTCTGCCCCTCTGCTCTGCTCTGGTGAGACCCCACCTGGAGTACTGTGTCCAGCTCTGGAGCCCTCAGCATAAGAAAGACACAGACCTGTTGGAGCGGGTCCAGAAGAGGGCCATGAAAATGATCAGGGGGATGGAACACCTCTCCTATGAAGAAAGGCTGAGAGAGTTGGGGTTGTTCAGCCTAGAGAAGAGGTGGCTTTGGGGAGACCTTATTGCAGCCTATCAGTACTTAAAGGGGGCTTATAGAAAAGATGGCGGCAGACTTTTTAGTAGGGCCTGTTGCAACAGGACAAGGGGGAATGGCTTTAAACTAAAGGGGTGTAGATTTAGACTAGATATAAGGAAGAAATTTTTTACGCTGAGGGTGGTGAAACACTGGAACAGGTTGCCCAGAGAGGTGGTGGATGCCCCATCCCTGGAAACATTCAAGGTCAGGTTGGACGGGGCTCTGAACAACCTGATCTAGTTGAAGATGTCCCTGTCCATGGCAGGGGGGTTGGGCTAGATGACCTTTAAAGGTCCCTTCCAACCCAAACTATGAGTCTATGATTCAGTTTAACAAGCAAAATAAGCATTCAGCAACTGTATTTTTTATGAAGAGTACGCCAGTGTTTACTCTGAGTGCAGAATATATGTTCTCAGAAGATTCAAGTGTATTGGTAAATTAGTTAGAGTCCTTTAGGAAAGTTGTTTGTCAAATAATGTTTTTATTTTCCTGGATTGTCTTGTGATAACTCTTCAAACTTTTCAGCTCATTAAACTCACTCAGATCTCCTACTCTGACATAACTGGGAGATTTTTTAATGTGGTTTTTTTTCCATAATTTGTCATAATCGAATGCTTTCCCTTTAGCAAACAAATGTTCTACTATGGAAATTTTAAAGAAAAAAAAAGTGCCTGAAAGCGGCCTCCCTCCTTTGTTCAAAGTGGTTTAGGCTGTCATTACACTGCTATTTTAATCTGGCAGAAGTATGGGCTACTGTTGAAAGGAGTAGGCTGGTTTTCCTTCTCCCATTGCCTCCTGCCACTTCTTCTGACCACTTCCCTCGTGCTACTCGTATACCTGTGGCTGTGCGATGAGTTGCTTCAGGGAACCACTCTGGTTGAAAGCTAATTTTTCCTTTGCTAGCCTAGTTTTCCTCACTGCGAGGAGTACAAACAGTAATGCCAGCCCAAGGGCAGTAACAGGAAAAGTGTCTGGAGCCAGGCAGGGAGGTGAACAGGGTTATTCTTCAATAGTCATTTAATAGTCAGTTTAAGCTAAACAGGAATTTCGAAAGTTATTATGTGCTAGCGTTGGAGGTACTGCTACTGTTTTGAACAAAGTATTGATAACTTGATAGAAAACTGATTTTCAGCAGAATTAATTAGTCTGCTTTTTGCAGCCACACACCTTTAGTTTTCCAGCGAAAGACTAATTGCCTGAGAACCACACTATTTCAGTTTGGATAAATTCAGTAATTGTTACAGCTGCTGGGTATATAATCTTGGCAAGCTCTAAGGATCTAATGGAATCCAGGTAGTCTGTACCTGCAGGCTTCAAAAGTGTTTTGATCTATTAGGGATCCATAAGACCTAAAGCTTTGGCTGCTGACTGAGAGAGCTGGCCACAGCTATAGATCAAAGTTGTTTTAGCAGAATCTACAGGAAATTCTTACGGCCAACTGCGCCTCTCCCATTTTGGCCTCAAATTGTTCCGTGTATTTGCCAAAGGTTTAATTAATATGTGTATAACAAATGTATAATTAAGTGAATAAGAAACTATGAAATGTATTAGTACATTAAAAATAATAGAATTGAGATCAATAGTTAAATAAGAAAGACTGCTAGTTCAGAATTCACGTGTGAATTCATGTCAAATTTTGTTTTCATACAAATATGTGAATTTGCCTTTGTTCTTTATCCTTATGATTTATTTCACCTATGTTTGAGAATTCACTGGCACCTGCCGTGATTACAGAAATTAGCACAGGATTTGAAGTAGAACAGGTTTTTGAATCCCTACAAGAAAGCCTGATAATACTTCTGGAAACCCAGGTGTGGAGGATAGCCAGAAGTTGGCATGGGATCTTTCTGCATCATCTCTCTTTAGATTCCTAAGAGCGATACTGTCATCCTCAAACATCTTGAAATACTTTGAAATCCTCAAGGTGGTCAGTGTAATTTCAGCTCAAAAATAGAAGCAGATATATATTTCAAGTGAAAGAAATGTAAAATTTTATTCACAAATCTAACTCACAAAAAATGTGGATTAAAAATGTAGGAGTGAGTACTGAAAAAAAAATAGGTCTAATTTACTGAATTTCTTCTGATAAGCTTTCTCAAGGAAGTGTTCAGTTATATTCAGGAGGCTTGAGGACAGAGAAGTGTGGGCAACCTGGAAGTGGAATAGATTGATCAGGTGGTGCAAAATAGTCTGCAAGGGAACTAAGAGTTGAGAGGGGATGGGCAGTTGAGGTGCAAAGAGGGATGAGAAGGTGAATGAGTGAGCAGGAGGTAAGGAATTGGAAAAATGGAGTTTGAAATTTTCTCTTGGCAAGTGATGAAGCCTGCAGATCTCTGACAAAGGATGCTTGCTGAGGGCTGAATACACTTGCTAGTTGCTGGCAGTACAAGAATGCTTCCTGGCATGCTCTCACACCGCCGCTTACATAGGAGCAGTAATGTTGGTCCTATACTTTTCTACAGTGTAGCTTGACTCTGCTTTCAGAAAAGAGCACAACAATTTCTAAATCTGGAGAGAATGGGAAGTTTCTATTAAAAACAAAATAAGGTATTGGAAAGTCATTCTGCTTTCCTGTCCTAAAATTGACATGTTGCATAGCACTCCCTTTTCTTGACCTTGATGAAAATATTATAACCTTTTTGCTTGCATGTTGTTTTACATTCACAGTCAAGCTCCTGTGAAATCAGAGTTTATGTTTCACTTGTTTTTCGAGGAATTAGATTAAGGGCTTTGCACGAGTCAGACAAATACATGCTGTGTTGACTTTTTTTGTTCCATGACATTTATTTCATGTTAATTTCAGACATGGTTACAGAAATAAGATTGATGTTCTGAAATGACAGCTAGGGAGACAGCAGTATCCTGAAGTCTAATACTAGGTTAATCAAGACATGGAATCATTACACATGCAGTTCTAATGTAGCCAGTGCAGCCTGTAGTTGGCATCTGCAATAGTTGGCTTAAGTAATCCAGAACTGGACCAGCAAAATAAACCAGAAAGAATAGCTGCTGTTGTGTGATTTCAAAGCTTGTAAGCAGGATGGAAGGAGATAAAGAAGCTGAGGAAAGTGTCTTTGTAAGGATTTAGAAAAGAGGCAGGAAAAACAAGGGCTGAAGCAGGGGAAGGCATTAGAAGACTCAACTGGGAAAAAAATAAAAAGTGACAAGAAGAAGGGACCTGTGAACACTGAATATAAAGGAGCTGCATTTGCATGGATCTCTGCAGTATACCATCTCCAGGTCCCCAGGGCTGCTGGGATATCTGATAGCTAGGATTAGTGAGGTCTTGTTAACAAAACTATGTGTCATTGCTTAGTTTTGTATAGCTGTATCCTGTGTATCCAGTAAGGCTTGTCTGTTAGATGATGGAGTGTCTTTGTCTCAGTTGCTGTCTGCTTTACTGACCCCTGCCCTGATTTATTGCTTTGGTAACTGCAAGAGCACAGACTGTGTTCTCTGTGTCTTTCCAAGCATCTTGGTGAGCAGGGGGAAGGTGGGAAGACATACAACAGAGTCTGCACCCAGGCTTGCAAGGTCACCTGGCATCTTCAGTCTGAGAGTCAAGAGAGCACCTTAAGGGCACTTTATTGATTTTTTATGTGCAAGGCTGTAAATCATTTGCCCACCAGATTGATTTATGTTGCTGAATGCAGGAGTCACTCATCTTCTGCTTCATAGTTTTGGTGTTCATCTTGTCTGAGTTGGACGTTGACTACCAAAACAGGAAACATTGTTGATTGTTTTCTTTGTTACTTATGACCAATGAAGGTGACACACTGACTGCATGGTCAAAACAAGAAGCAGCAGTGACCTGAGTCACTGTGGGATGACATTGCCTTTTCAGTGGACTCCAACTTGGATTTTTTTTTTATTACTTCCGTATTCTTAATGAATGTAAACTTGTACACCGCAAGTTTTACACCACAAGCTTATCCTTAGTGCAGACTTATATTCTCTGAAATCATGTTGGTTTTGAATCCAAACCGTGTCACAGTAATATTTGCTTCAGCTTTCTCACTAAAAAAACTTGAAGGAAGAGGATTAAATGGAAGTTAATTTCTTTCTTCCTAGAAGTTTGTATGTCATGACACTAAAGAGAGCCTGGGAACACATTCAAGAAACACTAAATAGCCAGATGAAGAAAACAATCACCATCATCTGCATAACATAGCAATTATCTGAAAATGGTGAAATGGGAATATCTGGAGATCATACTGGCTTTAGGAACTTGTTTAGTTGCTTCAGACAAGGCCCTCATTTGCTTTTCTTCACTCTGTAAGGCTAGAAACAGGGTAAAAGATGGGTTGTAGTGATCTAATTTGGAATTGGTGGAAATCATTGTGTCATGGCATCTCTGTGATTTGCTGCCATTTGTAATGAGGCAAAGCAACGTGTGCAGCTCTTGTAGAGTTTGGCAAAGTGCTTCTCTTCTCCTCTGCTGAACAGTATCCAATGTCTTCACTTGATCAAAGCTAAATGTAGATGTCTTTATCAATAGGTGTTCTCACACTGAAAGAGTTAGGCACCAATCCTGGCTCTTACTCCAGACAGGTCTAGTTCAGTACAGACAACTTTTGCTTTGGTACGTGCAGTCCTCATTATTACTTAGAAAGCATTATTTTCCTTTTCAGTATGGTTCAACAAGTTGCATTAATGTTTTCTGTAGTGAGTGTCTGTATGAATAGAGTTCTCTGATAATTCTGAATAGCTTAAATTTCTCATAAAATTTCACAGTGTGTCATGAGGGTAGCTGGAAACTTACTTGCTTTGAAAGATTGCATGTTACTTGCAGTGTCTTGCAGAGAGATGCGGGGTACCAGTAGCGTTTCTTAATGATTTATTGTTGCCTGAGGCCACCTGAAGGTTTTCTTGCAGGGAGTGCTGAAGTTGTTAGGAGTTGGCTGCTTGTGAAGGGGACATCTCTTCCAGGTAAAGTCGCACTTGCCCTCTGTTGCATCTGCTTGTCAGATACCTCTGATATCTGTATGCGAGAAGATATCCATAGCTGCAGTTGTTATAGAAGGCCATACAGTGCACCTTGCACTTTGGAAGGAGGTAATTCTCTGTGATTTTATTTGATGAATTATGTATTTATATTTACTATTTGTCTACTTGAATACAGGCAGCTGCTTTTCCTCTCTGTGAAGAGAAGAGTTCACTTTGTACAGGGACCCCTTATGCTGCCTTCTGTGAAGACGGGTGGGAGACCCACACGCTGCGGGCTATTTGTTAGGCTGCCCTCCATGACAATGCTTTTGTTGACATTTCTTCTTCATGAGTTTTATTCTTATGATCCTGCTTCAGAAAATGGAGAGCGAAAGTTGGGATTAGAGATTGCTGTAATATTTTGAATAGCTCCTTGCCCTCAAAACATGATCTTTTTAGCTCTTCTTGACTGTGGGGGCCCGGGAATGCTTCCCAGCTCCTGAGTTCAGCTACACACCCCAGTTGTGTAAGGTCCATATTAAGGAAGGGACATGGTAGCACTTCCTCCCTCCCCAAATTTCCTACTTGCGATGCACATCCATAGATACCCATTAAGTGCATCCATTGTTTGTCCTCTCCTGCCTTTAGGCTCTTTCTGGGTTCAGCAGGTCTATGTACCAAGCTCTCTCCTGATCTGCATCACTGGAGTCTATAGGCCAGGGAGATTGTCTTACCCAGATGGCAGGCAGTGGAAGGATCAGAGCCTGGAGGCAGTGCCTTCACTTGCAGCCTGTAGCAGCTGAGGTCTGCAGTCAAAGCTTTGGCTGGGAGAGGGAGGAAGGGTTAAATCTGGTGACTTCCAGCCCTCCCAGGATCCTTTCCTGGCAAGGGGTGGATGGTGAGGCAAGCTGCCCTCTGGTTGATCTCTGTGTTAAAACACTCCCTGAAGCAATAGAGCTTTTACCATCTTTTTGCCTCTGGTTCTCTTGGCCTAGGTTTTCACTGCAGCCTCCCAGGGCATCAGTCTCTGCAAATGTCTCACAAAGGGAAGCAGAGCTAGTGGACATCTGCCCCCAAATATTGTATACGCAGAGCCCAGACTGTTAGTGTGCTGGCTGAGCTACAGTTAGGGATTTCCCTGAGATGTCTGTGGGAGTCACCTGTGCTGCAGGACAAGCAGATAAAATAGATGGAGACTCCAGGAGTGGGAAAAGCTCCGTCTGTGGGACATGGTGTCAGGGGAAGCATGTTGGTGGGGGTAAGGGAATGTAAGTGCAGGTGAGAGAAGTATAGCAGCAGAATAGGGGGCAGAGTGAGAGGAAAGGGAACCTCGTGGGAGCAGGCAAAAGTCTGAGGGTACATGCGTGGCAGGATATTGGACTGTAAGTTAAAGAGAAAATGAGTGCAAAAGAGCAGTACGATAGCAAGATGGAAAAGGGAAGAGAAGCAGGTGGGAGCTGGAAAAAATAGAACGGAAAACTCCCTAATCCTCAAGATAGGAGAACAGGCAGAGTTCTGCCTAGAGCAGCCAGGAAGAAACCCATATTTTTGTGTGCGAATTTAAGGTTTGATGTGAGGGTGGGTTCCCGCCCTAAAGCTAAAAACTTAAAAAACTTCACTGAAAAGGGTGGCAGTTTGAAAACATTCTATAATTTTGAAGACAGTATTGTCTCTTGGGAGAAGGGATGCGATACGAGAATTTCGCATCCTGGTATTGATATTATGAAAATGAAAAGATTTAGATGGAGAAAGAAGTGAGTTGTTCTTGAGAGATCTGTGGCCAGGATTGGACTAACAACCATTGATTGGACTAATGACTAAGAGGCAGTAGACAAGTGGGAATAGGAAAAAAACACAGCGAGATGTAGCATAACAACATACTAGAGTGGAGATTATGTCCTTGTAGTATAAAGAAACTTCATTTAACAATGCAGAATTCTCTTCTTATGGCTAACAGCTGTAATATAACTAGTCTAACAAGTCAAAGGAGGTAAATTTGTTTGGGGGATAGCTGGCTGTTATTTATAGCACAAATTGCTGAGTCTGCAAGTGTCTGCTATGCCCTCACCATCCTTTTTGGAAGCATCATAGCAGGTGTGTTTTTCAGGCCATATCCTCTCCTGCTAATGCAGTTTTGGTTGACCCAGGTCACCTGAGATGAATTATGCCCTTTTGAAAATACTTGAGTTTAAACACTGCTTGTTTGAATAATTGCAGAAATAATTGCCAGAGAACTTTGAAGGCTGAAACCTTGTCCACCTGCGTGAAAAGGTGAGGGCCTGTGTGCTCTTGAGAATTTTGACCATCTACATCTGCATTTATGTTAGCTTTACAATTAATGCCCTCATTTCCTGTATTACAAATGAAGAAGGGATACTGTGCAGGATTTGGGTAATTTTGGGTGTATTTTCTCCTGTCTGTGTAGTGGGACTGGGATGTTCTGAGGCAGTCGTAAGCTTTTGAAGGAGATTGCCTAATGATGTTGTATATTCCTCTGTTTACAAGACTGTGCTGCTAAAGCATAGCAGTGGAGCAACAAGTGAAAGGAAAAACATTCTACTATCTACATAAGTGCTGGTGAAATGACTAAATTAAGAAAATAAAATATGTAATCTTGAGAATTATGCTTACCATAATATGTTTTAAGGCTAGATGTGAAAGCAACATATCTCTGACCTCCTGCTTCAGGAGACTGTAGAACTGCCCTCAATGCTTTTTTTAATCAGCTCAGTAGTTTCTGCTTAAAGTTTCAAAATAATATTCACTCTTGTATTAAAGATTTCAATGTATGTCTCTAGAAACATTTTTTCTGTGAGTAATTTATTTGTTAGATAATATTTTGTACTGTTTCATGTTAATTTAATCTCTGTTCTGCTTTTCTGTGAGACCAAAGAACACTTCACTAAGAAAAAAAATCTCACCATGTAAGTACATATAAATTAATGTGAAGCAGATTCTTATCTTTCTATAGCTGCAAAATGTATTCATAGAGACAAAGAAATAATCTTTGTAAAAAATAAATAAAGAAAAAGTTGCTATATATAATATAAATTAAAAAAATACTTTGTT
>NW_008794445.1:4729978-4730565 GCF_000699145.1 Aptenodytes forsteri
GGCCCTAACATTGGGGGGCATTATATTTCCCTTTTTAGAAAAAAAAAAAAAAAAAATAAATTATTTCACTCTTTTTCCAGGAGTAGAGGGAAGACAAAATTTTCTCATACAAAAAATACAATTCTAATAAATATACAGTTTTCAACCCATTTTTTTAATTAAGCTTTTATTTTATTAAGTTCTTGAAAGACTACTTATTTTTGTGTGCCATGTTAGCTTTCTTTCACTTCTGTTTGAGGAACACCAATATTCATTTCAATTTTAAGTCTTATAAAACCAATGAAGAAACTTCTAAAAGAGAAAAGTGGAAAAACTTTTTTTTTTATTCAGCAGTAACACTCTGCACAAGTTATATTTTTATGTTGTAGAAGGAGCAAATCTGTGTTTTCACCAGCATTACGATAGAGTGCCTCTCCACTGTTTATATGCGAGAGAATATTTATGTACAGGTTAATGTTATCTCTTTATTACTATGTGAATAAAACCAGGTAGTTTTCGAGCAACTGCTGATTATTCAAACTTTTATCAAAAACCAGTACAGAAACCTGTTCTTGCTCTCTTTTTTTAAAAAAAAAAAAAAAAAAAAA
>NW_008794445.1:4730857-4741972 GCF_000699145.1 Aptenodytes forsteri
TTTTTTTAAAAAAAAAAAAAAAAAAAAAAGTAAAGGTTTTTATCATCTGACCAAGGTTCACAAACATTTGGGCTTTTCTGCAAAGTAGTTCAGACAATTAAAATAGACTCTCTTAAAGAAAACTCCCTTCAGTATTTTGGCTATGTGGCCACTCCACACTGTCAAAAGCCTTTTCATCATTTAAAAGGCTTGTGTACTTCCAGGAGAACAGAAATACGGAAGAAGAGACTGTCAAAAGTTCCTTTGCTGTTCTTGAGTTAATCCAATGTGGCATGGGTTATCAAGTTTGTGTGTTAAAACAGCTTTAATGCCATTGATCAAGAAAAGTCAGGTCTATATAACATGCATTCTTGGGATATTTATTTATAATTACAGCTAGAAATACTCTCAGGTGTTCAGAATACCATTATAAAATCTGCAGAGTGCCTTGGAATTAGGACGTCATAGTAGTCTGAAATGAACCTGGCACTGGTTGTTTTGTTATTAACAAAGTTTGTGTCTTATGTGGAGAAAGCAGTTAATCTAAAAGCTCTAGTCACACATCACATATGATTAGGATTTCAGAATTTCAAGAAACTTTGCATGAACCTAGCAATCTTTTTGCCAGAGATAACTGCACATGATATTTTAAAAACTTTCCCTCTAATTAGTTTATAATTCCACCTATAGCAATCAGGTAAGTGCAGGGTTAGTATTTTACAGATGATAGAAAACCAAAATCCAAACAAAATTCGGAAAGACATTTCTTAGCCCTACAATTTAAGCAATCACCCTTGGGATTTGTTGAGCAAGTCATTTTGAAAAACAATAAACCTAATTTTCTAATCGAAGATTAGGAAACTGTTCACAAAATGAAAGACAGAGACACATGCAAAACAGCTGTAAAATTTCTTGTTCAATTTGTCTGCTGATGAACTGAATATGTTTCTTCTGTGGAATGTGATGTAAAATGTCAACCTTCAGCTTTTTGCTGAAGTTGTGGGAAATACAGGCTTGAAAAGTGGGCACCGACTTACTATATTTATTGTTTTTTTAACAGTAAATTTACTTAGCCTGCACTGAGATACATCACAAAGGCTGCTTACTTTCTACCTCTCGATGAATCTCTGAGATTCCTCTCCAAAGGTGAATGTATGAACCTTGCTTGGAAAGGAAGGTATATAATAGTGTGTGGAATACACAGCATAATCTTAATTTGATGTAGTTAGATGATTTGCTAAGGTGATTTGATGTAGTTAGATGGTGTTGATAAAAACAAACCAATCATTCCGTTAAAACACTGTAGTATGGGTATATGATAATGCTCTTCATACAAAAGAAAAGCAGTCTGTAGTATTTCTGAACATGCAAAGAAGGATAGAAATATTTGGAATGAAGATTTTTGTACCATGAGATTGTAAGTCTACTATGAGATTGTGAGTCTGAGTGGGTTGATAGATCTGCTAAAATTTACATCATGACTAGCATAGAGTTGTGACTGATGTTACTTGAAAGCACCTCATATAAGGACACCTTAAAGTCCTCACATATTAATTAAGGGTGATGTTTCACATGATAGTTGGAGCTAATCAGATAGCTTGTGGCTATCGAGAGGGGCAGTCCTGCTTGCCCTTCCCCTGCTCCCATGTGTGCTTCTGTCCCCTTGGCTCTTGGGTGACTTTTAGTGAGCTGGACGCTTGCTGAAATAGCAGAAAACCACTGTTGCTGTACTGTTTGGTTTACTTTCTGCTCCTGAGCAAGTTGCACTGAATGGCCAGAGGGCCAGATGGGTGCTGTAGGGTACGGAGGGTATAGGTAGGTGCAGGGGTTGGGTGGGAAGGAGTGGAGCTCCCCTTTGGAGGCAGCAAGCTCTTAGACTGGCTGAGGTGTCTCATGAAGTTGCAACCTGAGAGGTACAGAGGAAGAGCACCCCTTTCTGCCCTGCAGCCTAGGCTCCTGGTCCCCCGATCTCTCCTTCTAGCCCCATGTGGGTACATGCCTGGGCTTCTCCTGCAGTGGGACCACTGGTTCCCCTTCCTAGTGCCTGGCCATGGATCATGGGCGCAAACAGCTTGTCCCGAGACTGGGTGCCTGTGTTACACTTAAGTGATAGGGTCAAAGACAATATACCTAGCTTGTGTAGCCACAGTGTTAGCTGGATGACTGTAAGCCCCTCAAAGCTATTTCTTTAACTAAATTGCTAACACTGGTCATGAATACATTGCGTACCACAAAATGGTCATCACAATAATGTTTGACAATGGATCTCATGGTGACCTCAGTCACCGGAGAAACACGTGTTTATGTAGTGGGGTGAAAGTTGTGAAAATGTGCTTGATTTTCTTCTAGTCTAGCTCTCATGTGTTTTAAGTGCTTGATTATCATTGTATATCTTTCAGATTGAACCTTAGATCATCTTCCAAGGCACAGCCCAACCAAATGTTTACATTTAAAGGTGGGCTGAAGTCCTACTGAAATCAAAAAGACTAGCTTGCACTGTGCAACCATTTTCCTGGATCTGAATAAGACTCAGATGGCTGGATTTTAAAAAAATGCTGGACACCCTGAAGAGATACCTAGAGATTTTTAAAAATAAAATATGATTATTATTCTTAATTTTTTTTACTGTATATCTTCATGTTGCTACAAGTCATATGTATGAAGGTGGACTATCATATGTAGAATGATTTTTCTGTGTTGTCTTCACACTCCTGCTCTCATTTTCAGTGATTTAGTGGATTTTCATTCTGTGTCCCCTAATCTACATTATAAATTTCTTCGGCAGGGACTGCCTTTTAATATGTGCTTTTGCAGCAACACTACAATTAGATATAGTTCTGATTGGAACATTGGGGGCCTACTGTAAGGCAAACAATTACTAATCTTAATTATACGTGTAAAAGTAATGTGCCTGGCAGTTCCAATCTTTGAGAACTGGCCGGTGTTCCAGTAAGAAGAGTAGTTATTCCCTCTTTTCTAATACTTCTCTTTTGCCAGTCCACATTTGTACCACACATAAACAAGATCTGCAAACCGACAGCAATTCAGGGAATGCTTAATCGGAACGTTTCTTGAGGTTGGGGTTTTAGCACCAATGAAACAATGTATTGAAGAAGTCCGGTCCGGTACAGACAAGGAAGCGAGGCTGAGCGGTGAGATGCTTTACCAATGCTGCCATCTCTTGATCTCGTTTGGTATTGCCACTCTTAAAAATTCATGGGCGATACGGTCGGATTCTTAAAAGCAAAACCAAGACCCCTCCAAACCCCGGAGTTAACAAATGACATCATTATTTTTTTTTTTCCTAAAACCTCTCAACTTCTATGTAAATAAACTCCTTAAACACATAGCTGCATTTACCTCAAGCAAAGCTACTTTCAGGCTTTTATATTTTTAGTAACTTCCTTCACTGGGTGACACACACTTTAAGGTTGTTCTGAAGTGCTGTCATTCAAATTAAAAATTAATACTGAGAAACAGAGAGATGAAAGGAATGAAAACAAGAGCTCTGTCCAGTAGTACTATATACTTCGTGAACTCTTTAAAAGGTCTCTTTTATGACTGGAAGCCATGATGGGAGTAGAGACTGCAAAATCTTTCTTTCTGAGTTCATGGAAGTTGAAAACACACTTTCTCTTACTAAGCAATGGTTGCTTTGGGGTTTCTATAAAATAGGGTCTTAGCTTAGTTTCCAGTGGGCAATCCAAAACGTTGATTCCAAATGATAATTCTGTGTGGAGATTTTAGTGGTGTTTATTTTTCTTTGGCCAGAAAGTTTGTCACTGGAAGATACCAGTTTCTCATACTTGAATGAATTAATGGAAAAGGTTAGATTCCAATAGGCTTATACTTTCCTGAAGCTTTATAAAAAAGTCAGTTGTTTTTTTTTTCCCCTCTCCAATTTATCAGTGTTTTAAAATGTGGAAGTTTAAGATTCTGGGTTAAAATGACAATTGTTTTTAAGCTAGTGTACTTGAAAAACACTGAAATCTGAAGATAACATTTTGAAATGATTGTGACAGAATATTTCTGTAGAACCCCACTGAAATTATTTCTGAATTTTAAAAAATTGCAACTTAGTTTTAGTTATGTTTTGATCTATCTTGAAAATTAATATGGTTAGATATTAATTTGAATGGAAGATAACATTTCTCAACAGATCTAATCTCTGCAGCCAGATGAAAATGAACTTTGTCCTTGTTTCTAAATATGTCCTTGTTTATAAATCTGTCCACCTCCTGGACAGATTGACACAAGCTGGTGTGATTATAGTTACTGTCTTGGCAACTGCATTTGGTACGTAAAGACAATTATGCCAGTCTAGCTGTTTCCACAAATGCTTTTTAAAATCCTTTTAAAATATCAAAATTAGTGATAAGAAAATGCAAGTTTTCATTTGGACTTCTGGTTTTCCTTTCAACCTTACAATATGAGGTAGTACATTTCCAATGAGGACGCTGTTTTCATGAGAACTGGTCTGAGATTTCCAATACCACTCAGAAGTTATGCATTACAGAATACTGATCTGAACTGGAACAGAACTGGCGACTCAGAAATATTTGGATCTGTAACACAATTTAACATCTGTCCCCTTAGAAAATCCCACTGTAATGTCATTCTGTAACTTTGCTACTCTGGCATTTTAGTAGTGGGGGAAGACAACTGTTTTTATTTTCACATTCATTTTTTTATTACTATTTTTCTTTGACTCTTTCTGCTTGTGGTGCTCTTGGCTAGGTAATTTATGGCCTAATATCAGAGCCCTAGACAACTGTGCTGGTTGCCAGAGGCTTGGCAATCAGATCTGAGAATTATTTTAAAGATGTGTTTTGTTTGAAATTGCTTTTCTGTTCTTCCCCAAATGAAATCCTGCTGCTACACACATTTATTTTGGAATGGGAGGAGCAGCAGTGGAGGAGAGATGGTGTGTGTTTATAAAGACACCTGAAAAACAAAGCTTTTGAGAAGCTGAAGTTTGCTGGGGAAATGAGAAGTGGGCCACTTGCAGTTGGACAAGAGGTGGAGTTTTCAAAGACTGGGATGGGCATTAGGGTAATATGTCTGAAGCCGTGGCTAACATTTGCATTTGTACAGGCTAAAGTAGTGGTCAACAGATGTGTTTCACCCTGATTCTCTGAATGCACATGCTGTAGCCCTGGGTGTCCTGTCGTCCTGAAATCTGCCGCAGAGTAGCATCCTGTGTCTTTCTGTGACCCTACACTGGTATCTGGCTGTATGCTGCCGCCCCTGTGTATGTTAGCGCTTCTTACTCAGCAGGTCCCAGTGGCCTCGTGGCTTCTGCATCACCATGCTTTGGGAACAGGGTAATGGTGGTATTGATTAAGGACTCTTCAGAAATGAAACACTTTTTTCTTTGGCTGGTTTGTTTCCAAGAGAGCAAGGAGAGTAGAGAAAGGGGGAGGGGTGTAAAACAGCAACTAGAGCCAAGGCTGCTTTGGTTTCATGAGATCTTGTGGGTTAATAAAATGGATGAGCTTTCTAGGGAGCTCTAGAGGGAATCCTGGTAGCTTTTTATTCCTTTTCTGCTTGCTGCTGCTTTCAAACAGCAGCTCCCAGGTGCTCTCCCTTATTTCCTTTTGTTTTAGGATGGCTTTTCACTGAAGCTCCCATCCAGCTCCTCAGCTGATCTTTGCAGGTATCTCTGCAGAATTTACCAACCAAACTTATTTTTCCTTTCTCACCTGGTTGCATTATCGACTTTCAATCTCTTTGCTGCTTTTATACTGAGGAAGGGCATGCAGTGTTTGCAACAAGCTATGTGAACTGATAGTGACCTCTCTGCAACAGCATTTTACCTGGCTCCTCTTACCCATTAGCTATTCTCTTTGTAAAAAGCAACTGTGTTTCAGCTCTGTGTCTTGTAATTGTCTTCCCTTTCCTAGAAGTGCCAGTTCACCTCCTTTGCTGATCACCAAGCCCTGCCCCTCCCTCTGCAGGATTTGATTCAACTGCGTTTCTAGTCCCTGGGCTTCCTTCCCCTCCACAGGCATTCTATCTCCTCTGCACTGAGATTTTTAGCAATTACATGTATCACATGAATCCCATTTTTAGTTTTTAAACATCCGTTTCTCCTGCTACTCTTTTTTCTGTGTGCCTCATCCTTTTCCTGCTTTGGAAAATACCTGGTCCCATTTGAAGAACACAGTGTGATTTCCCCCTCCAGCATTCAGAGCATACCTTTTGCTGACTTTTGATCTGGGCCCCCCCTCCCCGAAATAATGAGATATTCTTCCACCACTTTTTGGAGCCCTCCAGAAACTGAGTTTCAGCTTCCCATAAAGAAGGAGTTTCTTTCTGTTTCAGGGGTTATGGTTGGGGTAGTGGTTGGTCACTTTTTAAACTGTAATTATCTGCACAGTCTTCTTTAACGTATCATCTTCTTCCTTTTTCTCTTTTTCTGTCTGGAGTAAATCTGGGTCTTCTTTGTGAGGTCTGTATTTCAGTCATATAGTTTCTTTGTTTGAATGAAAATTTTGATGGTGACCATGCTACTTACTAGCACTCCTTTTTGCATCTCCACTTGGAGTCTCCTTAGTTTTGACCAACATGTTACTACAGCCTTAGCAGAGCATAGCTGCCTTTTGCATAGGGGACAAATGTAGGCTTTGGGCTTAAAAAAAAAAAGGGGGGGGGGAATGCTTGATAAAGCCAATATTAATAGGATTGAATAAGGCCTTCAATTACATAAAGCAAATATGTAACATTAAAAAAAGAAAAAGGTACATAGTCTAAACATCCCCAGGCCAAGTTGGAATTTCTACACAAGAGCATTGAGCGATGCTATGTCTGGGCTGTGAAATCCTGCTGACATAGCTGTGTTATGTCAGCTTACACAAGATTTCCCTCATTTCTACATGGGAAACCTCCGTGATGGCAAAGATGAGGCTACACAAAGGGAAAGGAACTGCTATCAGTGCAGGGAGTATTCACTGCTTGTACATAGGATGCCCAATATAACCACAGCCATAATGAGCTCCAAACTAGATAGGACCTTGTTTAGGGAACTAGAAAGTTAAGCAGGATATGGGCAGCATCATGGCTCTGGCAAACTAAAGGTAACTGCACTGAGAGTTAAGAAAAGAGGTAGATTCTTCAGTCTTAACAACCTATTGACAGAGGAAAGAATCTACTGGAAAAACAAAGTGTAGTTTTTGTTTTAAAATGTCATTGACTTAGCTTCCTACAACCCTGCAGTCATGTGAGGCAGGAAAGGGGATGGCCCTAGTAGCAAATGGCTTGGGGGAAGAGTGACTCTTTAATAACAAGCATGTTCAGAACAAAACGCAGACAAGTCAGTTCTCAAACTGTACCGAAAGCTGGGACAGTCTCTGCAGTAGCAAGCAAAGAGAGTGAAGCAAAGACCTCTTTCCTCAGGGAATCACAGGGCATGTCTACATGGTGTATTATGGGCCGGCATGAGCTTGTGACTACCAGAAATACGTCGCATGAACATACCGGTAACAAGGAGGTCCCTGAACATGTACATATTTAGTATGGCAGAATGTTTGCTTATTGGAAATAATGCTGCCAACCCAAACATACAGAAATCATGTGCCAAGCCTTCTCTCCAAAATGAGATTGCCTTTAAAATTACAAGATTAAACCACCACCAACAACAATCTAAAGCAATACATTTTGGATTCTCTTTATTTGCCGTCTGGTGTTGGAACATTCATTGTCTGCTTGCAAGTTTGCCACATTGTCATGAAAGCTAGAAATGTGCTGAAAAAAAATTAAATCTCAGACTCTAGGGTAGTTACCTGATTATAGCCTCTGCAATGCTCACAAAGCCGTCAGGTATCACAAGAATTGTGCTGGGTGTGACTATTCAAGATTGTGTAACTGCGGAGATTCACACCTGTGTGCCGTGAAGATTTGAATGCCAGGGTGGGGCATATACATGTTTACATGTGTTGAGAAGATAAATCTTGAGTGAGTGTAGAAGATGTGCAAGATATTTAAGGATGTGGACAGGCTTTCTTTTCTGGGTCTAGGTAAGGTAGTTTAAGATGTTCCTATCCCCAATTGTTCAGCTTCCCTCAGTGCTGGAGACTCCTGCCTCCCCAGCCAAGCTGGGACGATGGGAAGGGAGCAAGGGTGCTACAGTACAGTGTCAGATCACCCTCCCCAGCAGTTTAAGCTCAGATAATGGGCTCTGAACGACAGTGGCTGAGGAACGCTTGCACATTCTGTCCTCCTGGCAGTGGGAGTGAGGATCCTACTGATAGGAGTGAGGAGATTGCAGGTGACATGCACCTGAGGAATGCTAATGTCTTAAATCACTTCCAGTTCTCTGTAGAATAAACGTGTGTCTAACCCAAGGCAAGGCTGAAAAGGTGCTGGTAACATGGCTTGATATTACAGACACTGAAAGTTCCTGCCTCTAAGGGGCTTTCTGCTTTGTCAAGAGAGATTGCAGTAACCTGTAGCACAGGAAGGAGTGTGTGTGAGAAGCAGAGGATCAGGTGTCACCTCACTGAAATTTGTTTGCCCTTGAGACTGAGGCTGAGCCACTGAAACTGTTTTGGGTTTTTTCTCAGCATTGGGAAGGAGGCTGATTTCCAACTGGATAGCGATATGTCATCTTCTGCTCTATCACTGCTCTGTGCCTATCCACAATTAGATACAGATGGAGCTGTCTCAGACAGGGCTCCCTCTCCGAATGCTGCTGCTGCTTTGGTTTTGATGCCCTGTGTTTGGAATCAGATCCTAATCCACATCAAAAAGCAAACAAACCCCAAGAGCTGGAGTGCAGTTGATGTGTTAAGATAGGCTGTCTGGGTGTTTGCTCCATTTCTGACATTTATGCAAGGCTCTCTCTTGTCATGGGAATATTATTACCCAACAAAAGTATGTAATACAGTTGGTGTTAGTTCATCCATTTTATATTAATTATAATTTTAAATAATGCTTGTCTCACCTCGTGCTGGGAATCACAGCTGTGTGTGTGCATGTGTGGGGTTATGCACACCTCCATTCTGGCGGTCCTGCTCCTGCCCTTCTGTCAGTGAGCCAGCAAAATGGCTGTCATGCTGGTCTCTCTGCCAGTCTCCTGGGATTTTCAAACTAAGTCCCTGGCTGAGATGGGAAGAAGGAAAAAGTGCTCTTCTCTGATCCTGTATGGTGAAACTCATGGGGCTACAGGAGAGATATTGAGAAGTGAATTCTAAAAGCTGGTGAAAACAGCTGGGTAGAAAACAAATCACTGGGGCAAGGAAAACATCACTTTCAACATGACTAAGTTTCATAAACTGAAATTCTCTTTACGCTTCCATTACCATGTGACAGAACACCACACGCTGCATGAGGTTCACACAAGATGGTCATGTGAGATGACGACTGCTCAAATCTTTTATCCTTGCAAGGAAACATGAAAAGTGTTCCCAGGGCAGGTGTTTCTGCCAGTCCCACCCAACTTTGCCTTGTCTTCTTCACTGTTGGGAAAGTGTGTCCTGGAAAACATGATAGTCTGAAATTAACATTTTTCCCTTTGACTTGTTATTTGCAGTCAGATAAAGATTTTTGTTTCTAGATAACATTACTGTTCACCATTCAGGCATGTCCTGAGGAGGAATTGGTAATATTTTTGTGATGTGAGCATTCCCTAATCTGCAGCAGTGCAAAATTGCCTGTATGTGATGGGGAGGAGGGCTGATTTTTCAGGGTGGCAGATGAGGAGTGCTCTTTTGTTCCATCCCATCGGCACCACTCTGATGAGCCCATCAGAGCACTGAAGATGCGTACAATGAATGCTAAGCACATCGTGCAAATAAGCACAATAATAATAATGTTGAAGATGGGAAATGAATAATTTCTCTAAATGAAGCTTGGGCAGGAATTCAGATAGAAAGTATGTAATTAAACCAAGCTGGAACTTGATCAAAATACTGAAATGGTACTAGGAAAAAAAAAGAGAAAAGTTATTTAATGACTATTAGCAGGAAGAACCTTCGCTTTTTATTTCATCCAGAAAGAAGGCAACTGCCAGCACCACAAAAAGTTGGATTCCCAAGAGAATGTCCCTCCTTCTCCCACGTGATTTTCCCGTGGAGAATTGCTATCTTGGGCTGCCAGGATAATACCCATCAGTTCTGGAAGCGGGGCAGATTTGTGTGGGGCAGAGACTTCTGGGCTTGAGCCTGGTCAGACAGTGGGAGGGCTGGTGGCTGAGCTGAGCACAGACGGTGCTGGTCCTGGCTGAGGATGCAGGGAGCGGAGATGTCTGGAGGCAGGTTTTAACACCTGGTCCTACCGAAGTGGATGAAATGACTGCTTACAGTCCTGCTCCCATCTGAACTCTGGCCAGACCGGACCTTTGCTTAACTTGGAATCTCTGGTACAAACATTACTCACAGTCCTATGACAATCTGAGGAAGAAAGGTGAGCAGCAGGGATCTTCACCCCATCACAAACCACAAGGGCACATTTGCTACTTTGTAATAAAGACCCAAAACTGCTGCTGGCTTTACTGGCTAGTGATTGCCCCCTCTTCTGCTCCCATGGCTAGAGGACATAATAAATTATCCAGAGAGAGCCTGTCTTAGCTGGGCAAGGGCTGAACTTTGGTTGTGTATTTGTGGAGCTCAGTGCACAATTAACCTGGCACAATTCACTGTGGCATAGTTCACTGTAAATCCTTACACGAGAAATGGATTATAATCACTACATTTCAGTGACTACTGAAAGGCAATTTGAAGACTAAATAAAGCAGGATGTTTAGATTTCAGATTGTAGGTCTTTTGGAAGGATTTGAGGCAAAAGGAGAATACCTGCAGTGCTCTGCAATGTTTGTGATGTGGCTGTGTGTGCTGACAGGGGATGGTCAGGCAGTACATGGCTGCATGGGCTCATGGGGAGAAGGAAAGATCAAGCCTTTATTCCTGTGCCAAAGACAAAGGAGGTGGGAATGCATTGCCAATCACATCATGGACCTGTGCTCAGTGCTGGGGAGTGACAACTCCACACCATTTTTTTTTTTTCAATTCCCATAAAACGGATATGTTGCTTAAAGCATGGTTTTATTCCATAGCATGAGCGCCGTCTTGCTGCTTATTTGACCCTACTAAAGCTAGAGTGTGACTTAACTGTGCTTGTGGCTGGGGGGGGGGGGGTTTT
>NW_008794445.1:4742134-4765364 GCF_000699145.1 Aptenodytes forsteri
ACGGTTTTACAGCCACAGGCACGTTGGTGTCTATGTGAGACTCAGCAGGCGAGGAAGAGTTTGCAGAGAAAGGCATCGCTGAATGCCACAAAGCCAGATCCTCGCTGGTGTTAAGGTCGGTAATCTTACAGGAGCTTCTAGCAGCTGGCACTCTGCCCCCAGCTCCCAGGTGATGATATGGTATAGTCCAAGGCTGTGCGACTGCCTATGCCTGCTCCTGTGCTAAGTCTGAGAGAAATTAAACCAGCAGGAGCAGAGCTGCTCAGCCTGGGACAACTGAGGAAATGGCAGCTCAATACACGCCGATTACCTGGGGATCCCAGGACGGGAGCAGAGGAAGTTTACTGTGGTGGCTTTCATGAGCTGATATATGATTTGGGCCCGGTGAATGCGTGAGCATTGGGCTGTAACGTTCCCCTGAGTTACTGAGAGGAAGTCTATAATATGAGCCACGCTCCGCTCCTTGCTGTGCCTTCGTGATGTGGGCTGCACCCAGGACTCTCTGTGCTTAAGGTGCTATGAATTGGATCCAAACATGATTTAAGGTAATTTTCTTCTAATTCACGGTCAGGCAATGGAATAGATCTATCTTCTGAGAATCAGAAGTATTAATAACTCCCTTAGACACAGTTTGGAAGCAAATGAATTACCCCCATTTTTTGGTAAATTTTGAGAGTGTTATTTTACTGTATGGAGATGAACTCCATTAGCAGAACATATGAATTAAAACAAAAGCAGCTTATTTGCATTGTGATTAACCATTCCTGAGACAAGAAAGCTCATCTAGTTGTGAATATATGGCAACAAAGATTATAAACGGTGCGATGGGGCTTAATCTTTGGTTTTTATGTTTCTACAAAATGGCTTTCATACAGAAACATTTTCTTCTCACCTACAGCTGAAATTTGTCACCATGGTAACCTTCTGGATTTGGAGGGGTGGGGTGCTCTAGGCAAATATGTGGCCGCAACCTCAGAAATTGTTATCCAAATTGGGTTTCATTTCTTCTCTCTTTCTTTAACATCTATGAGGTTCTTACACACTGGGCAGCGGCTCATGTAACCAGATCAGAGGGAGGCCATACACATTTAAACTCCTGTTTTCTTTCTTTGAAAGGAGCAGCATTTGGGGCAATTTCCTCCCTTGTTCTACTGGCTCCATCCTTCCCCAGCTGCAGCTCCAAGCCAGCTCGGCTCTTCGGGAGCTGCTGGACCGCACTCTGCTCTGGTGCCTGCAGCGTCACCCGCTGTTGCTGGGGAAACAGAAATGCTGAAGTGGGGTCCCAGCAGCTCAGCGTTGGAGAGTATGCTGTTCATTTACTGGCTTCAATATACACATAGTTCTATTTTGTTTTATTTGATGTACATCTGTAAGAGTGACTTGGGCCTTAAACAGGTTGTTTTTTTGGTTGAGTGGGTTTTTTTGTATTTTTGAAGGGAAAAAACCCGACACAAATGTGCATTAAGCCTTCTGAAAATAAAATTATTAAAGCCCTAGAGAACCCTCCCCCACAATATTGTGTCAATGCAATATTATTTGAAAGACATCACCATCTTGATCATTTAACTTCTGATTTTTATTTCCCATTTTATGTGTTAAACTACTTCCCACTGCTTGCCCATGTTCTCTTTCTGGCTTTTAGGTTACAGGAAAAAGGAGGAGTTTATGATTAAAGCTCTGGACAAAGGCTGAGTAGACTGAAGTTGCTATTAGTGAACTACTGGCTCTGCCACTAACTCCTGAGATAACCACGGTTGAGTCATTGCATGTCTTTCTGCTTGAGGTCCCAGTCTGTAGACAACACACAGTCTTTCTTCTCGTCCTTTTGCTTTTTGTGTGGGTATACAGTGTGGCAAGCACTGGTGTCAGGGATGTTCTTAATCTGTGCAGTAGTGCCTTGATTTTATCTGAAGCTTCTTGGTGTAGCTAATAAATAAATACTAAATAAAAACGATTCGAGGGAGTGCAATAAGCAAAGTGGTGACCCTACCTGTCTGTTTGCTTTTTGAGAATCTCCTGGCCCACCACAGGAGCTATCAGTAAATAAACCGCTGTCATCTGAGTACACCCACTTCTTTCTTCTCCCTGTGACTGTCATTTACACCTTCTTTTCTTTCCCCTGTAGGGTGGAGGCAATCAAAAACATTCCTTCATATTAAGGCGGGGTGTGATTTCAAGTGTTGTCTGGCCTGGGCCAGCTCTGGCTTCTGTGCCTATCTTTGCTCCTTGGTAGCTGTCTGCTAATCTGAAGTACTTCACCCTTAACCAAGAAAAGCAAAACCACCTTGGATTCATCCTGGGGAAAGAGCTTGTGCATCAGTAGTTACTCCAGCTCCTTGGTGCTGTCTGCTAATCTGAAGTACTTCACCCTTAACCAAGAAAAGCAAAACCACCTTGGATTCATCCTGGGGAAAGAGCTTGTGCATCAGTAGTTACTCCAAGGAGCTGACCTGTGCTACGATCTCACTCATAAGTAGATTTTTTTTTAGAAAACAACCAAGCAGCTGTTTTATACTTTCTGTTAAGGCCCTATCAGCTCTCAGTTAGTGCGTATATTTGAGTACACTGGAAGTATGTCTGAACGTGGCTTCCTAATAGGGGTAAAGTCCTGAGAGGAGGCTTGCATACATGAGCAATTCCTTTCTCAATGGTTTTTAGCTTGTGTTTTGCCCCATGACCCACCTGACATAGATGAAATAACTGCTGAAGAGGGCTGTTGATGAACATAATTTGGCTCCTTTTGAGCTGGCAAGGAGTGTTGAGTGAGCAGTGGGGCTACTGGAAGGCCACCCCAAATGCAGCAGTGAGGCTATAACATTAGGTGGCACATGTACTGTTTTCTGCTGCCAGCTCCTACCTGCTCTTCTCAAGGGCAAAACATTTCTCTTATAGAGCTTGGCAAAAAGTTTAAAGGCCTCAGAGCCATTGGCAGGCAGAGGGAAGTTTCCTTCAGGGCAGTTTGAACGCTAGGTCCACTTCCTGGCACCTAGCACATGAGGCTGAGCTGACTATAAATATGCAGCCAACCACCACGCTGCTGCGCCAGTAGGGCCTGGGGGCAGAAAGCAGCATTTTTTGGACTTTACAAGGTAGAAGAATGTGGAGCATGAAATACCTGCGTTCACAGGTTGCCATCCACCATCTCGCTTCCTTTACACCATGTTCTCCTCTCTTTGTCAAGGGCAACACAGCATGAAAGGGGAAAAAGACATGGTGTGCTGAGGCTTCAGTAAGCTTTCTGGTGTCTCCTACCCCCTTTCCCCTCTTCTGCTGTACACTTCCCTCCTTTCATCTTGTTTTGAGTGGAGTGGTGGATCACCAACAGACTATTATTAGGAAAAGGACCTTGCCATTCAGACGCTTATAGACATGTCTCCCAGATTACCCATATCCCTTGCATCTGCAGAACTGGGTAGGGAAATTTGTAACAATGTGTCTTTCCCCCCCCTCGAGATTTTTGGAGACACCTTCCTATCAGGTGTATTATACAAACCACAAAATGGCTCCCTCCAAAGGGAGCATCTCCCAGTCAACTCCCCCAAAATTTAAGGCAGGCAGGGAGATGAAAAGCAATGATTTCCAAAGTTATCTGAACTTTTTTTCAAGTCACTTAAATTGTTTGCAGGCTCAGACTGGCATGGGGGATGAGCAGAGATGCTGGGTGCCTGTTGTGTTCAAATACATTGATCCTCTCCCCAGAGCCGCATCTCTTGTGTGCAGCCAAATCACGTGTGTTTGCAGGAGACAGTATGCTTGTGTTTCTCCCACGACCCTGCTGGCTCATTAGTGTTATTTCTGGAGGTCTTGTTTCCACAGTAACAAGCAATTACCATTGTTCCTTGGACTGCCAAAGTTACCACCAGCAACGCAGAGGAAGATGCGTTATTCTCTATATTGGGATAAAATGCCTTCATATGTCTTGCTATCCACTGAATGCCAATCCTGACGCAGGTCCTGTGCAAATAGCACACTCCACCCCCTGCCAATGCTGCTTTTGCTGGTATTAAGACATGCCAAATTCTGAAATGATCCGAAATGATCTTCTCAGGTCTGTGGCTACACTGGCAATGACAGGGTCAGGATTTCAGCAGCAGGATGACGGTACCAATGGTAGCTCTGGTAGGAATATAAATAGAATAGCTTGGAGGCAGTTCTTTTTGCAACTGTGATTAGCCCTCTTCTAAGTAATGCTGGCTAGTGACGTCAATAAAATATACTCTCTGTCTTTACCCTATAGCTTCTACCAGTACAGTGGTGGAACTCCCACAGAGGAGTCTGGTGGTCTTATGCTAGCAGGATACTGAAGTGTCTGTATTGCACAATGCCTTCATCATCCCCAAGGGGTGATGTGTGCGCATCTGCTCCAACCATTTCTTCCATCAGTGGCTTCTTCTTTCCCTTTTACCTTTACATTGCACACAGACAGATTCAGCTAGAATGGGCTTTAAACCCCATAGAACATATCCTGAATTTCATGTACATGTCAAAAGAATAGGCAGCTGGGAAGCTGAAGGAAAATGGGCTTTTGTAGGCAGGAGAAGTGGGGTAGTGGGACACTGGGGCTGCTGGATTAGGTTTCATGACTTGGAGAGTTTTTATGGCTTTCAGTGACTCCAGTTTCCAAGCGTGACTCCATATTCTAAAAAGCTCTGGGGCCACGTTGTAGTCTCTGAGCTCCTTTTAACAGTTTTCTTGTGAATGGGTGAATGTATGGATCTACATATACACACCCACTTGCCCAAATGACTAATAACAGGTGTTGGAGGGAGAACATGGCCTCTAGCCTCCATAAACCAAAGCACAGGGGAGTGCAAGGAGTCTCGCTCCAAGGTAGCTGAAGCAAAGAGATCCAGAGAGGCATTTTAAAACTGGGAAGGAACAGCCTTTTGCAAAAGGTCTTGGAAACACCTGCACTAGAAATTTTTAAAACCTGGACTTACCAGAGAAGGTAGAGGACAGTTTCATAAGGGCCAGTATATGAGGGTGACAATGAACAGAAAGGGTGCTGCTTTGACAGCTGCCAAGATCGTACTGCTTTAGCTGCCCTTGAGGAAATAAAACCCCAACAGCAAACACGCTGTCTTTTCTTGGGATGGAGAAAGGGATAGGCAGAAACAATTGGTGATAGGGTCCTTGATTCTTTTTTCTGCCAAAAGTCCCACCAAGTCTGTGTAATGAAGGTGGAGCAGGGAGTCAAACACAAGTGGAAAGAAAGCGCCT
This sequence comes from Aptenodytes forsteri, assembly GCF_000699145.1. Taxonomy (NCBI): domain Eukaryota; kingdom Metazoa; phylum Chordata; class Aves; order Sphenisciformes; family Spheniscidae; genus Aptenodytes; species Aptenodytes forsteri. The sequence goes on from NW_008794445.1 coordinate 4,747,355, forward strand.
ATATATCACTTATCTGTTCTAGAGGCCAGGCCTAATTATTAAGTGTCTCTCAATTAGTAGGGATTGAAGTATTAGCAAGTCCTTCAGTTTTCTTAGGGGCTGACCATAGAGTGAAGGCAGCATCACGGAGAAAGCTTAAGAAGATATCCTTAGGCATGGGAGAGCAGTCCTACCTAATCCAACAAGTTTCTCTTCTCCTCTTTTGTGTTGCATCCTCCTAATGCCTTGGATTTTAGCATGGTCTGTATGATGGGGGGAAAAAAAAAGATAATCTTATTCTCCACACGTAAACCAGAATCTAGTGTTTGAGTTCTAGGTGATGGCATACGAGGCTTGCGTGGTTCATAGTGAGCTGAGACTCGTTTTTGTATTGTAAGGAAAATATTCCCATCTCGAAAATAAACCAAGCCTTTGCTCTTTATCTGTAAGCTTCAGGGCACCCACTGGCATCTCACATTTTCAACCGGGGTGGTGTGCCGAGCTTGCCAGCAGACACTAGGTGGAGGCCTTGGGCTTCGGTTTCACCGCAGTCGCTGAAGGCGGAAAGAGCAGAGGACTTGTGCTTTCAGAAGGGAGATCTTCTTCTTTTCTTGCTGCTCTCACATGCTAGAAAGGAAAGTCCAAGCTCTCCAGGTGCAGAATGGGATGAGCAGAGGAATGGAGGAGAAGTGTCTGTCCCATCCCAGGTCCTCCCTGCAACAGGATTTTGTGAGCAGGGCTGCGGTGAGAGTGTTGAAGCCTTCCTAGTTCTTGGGTGTGGTCGGGTTGCAAGATTGATTTAATTTATCCTGATTTATTTTATCCTCATTTATATATCCTGATGGGAATAATTTTGAGATTCCCATGAATGCATATAAAAAGTATTAAAATTGAAATGAAAGTGAGTACTGATGAGATGATTTATCTAGCAACAAAGGCTGGTAGAACCAGCTAAGATGAAGTGCATGCTGTATTTATGACGATTGCTTTCGACAAGGCCTCCAATCTTAAAATTATTCCAAATAGGGAGATTTAGAGTTAGTACAAAGAATGAATCACAGGTTAACTGAGAGCCAGATGAAACTTGAAATGTTCATTTTGAGAGAAATTTCAAAGTTTATGATTTCAAAGCTTCTTGTTACTCTTAGTGATAAAAATACTGTTTTCAGTGTATTCCTAAGAACTGGAAATTATGAACATTTCAATTAGATACTTTTAGAAAAATAACTGATGTTTTGTTTTGAAAATTAGTTAAATTTTGGTACCGTTTCACCTGTCAGTTGTAATGCACAGTTAGGTTATGCCAAATCAGGTCTCATAAGAGGGCATGTTATGCAGTCCTACCAGTAACATAGCATACCATGAATATCATAATTAATATTCTGTTATATAATTTAGTACAGGTGATATTTTATTTCCAAAACAAGTGATTTTTCTACCAAGAAATCAGTTTTCTATCAAAAGCAGTACCAGCTTTATTAGTCTGTGCTGAATAAAACAATTTAAATTTTTACACTCTGAAGAAGAAATGTGTTGGGTACTAGTTAGGGACCAATTGTTTTTAATATCCTAGAAACCTGATTCCAGGCTAATGGCAGGATATTGAACATATCAGTGTCTCCCATTATTAACTGAAGAATGTAAAAACAATACAAGCAGTAGAATATGATAAGAAAATATAAGGTTGCTTTCAAAATTAGTATTTTAATTTGAAAGAAAATCTGGCATTTTTTTCCCTAAGGCAATCTTTCCAGTACAGAAAATGTTGTTTGAGCCTCCTTTTCCATAGGGATTTTTTGTTATGATTTTGTGAAAAATGTTGATTTTATCAAAATAGTATTTTCTGGCTGAAGACTGTTTCAATTAAAATTTTCTCACTAGTGTGAGCTGTTATGACACTCTCCTCCTCCACCCTCTGAGCTGTGGTAAAAGGGTAAGTGAAGTTATTGATTTATCTTTCCTTATTTTTTTTTTAGTGCAATGACTTCGAGAGCTCCATGGCTGTTCTGCAGACAGATGTACAATTGTGAAACATCAATATGGACTGCAAATCTCTACTGTCAGTCAGCTCCTCTTCCTTTCTGCATAACGTAATCCCTATCTCAACAATGCCTGCACAGATACACATTTGCAAAGATGTTTTTCTGGAGATAGCATGCATAGCAAGCCCTCCTTTACTTGTTCTCATCTCTAACAACATTATATGGAGTTTCAGTTCACAGTTCACTGTGTTCCCCCTCCTACCACTGAAATGCAGCCAACTCTGAGCTGCGACTATTAAACATCACACAAGCAACACCATGAAACAGACTGTGGAAAGCAAAGGAATTCAGAGAAAAGCAACAAATTGAGTGAGGACTGCAAGGGTTGTCTGGGAAGTGATATCAAAGGATTGTAGGGAATGAGTAGTGGTTAATAGTGATGCAGAATAGCCATCACCTTGATATTCATGTGACACCAGCATGCAAGGGAGAACTTTTGAAGGTGGCACAAAGACATGTCACTAGGAGTAGTCAGGTTTCAGCCAGGGAGAAGAGCAGGTCAGCTTCCCTAACCACTGAGTTTTGTCAGACTGTCAGAGTCCCAAGGAAAGGGCTGCAGGCATCACTGCTTGAGGGTTTTAAAACTGGTCAAAGTTTCAAGACAGGACAAGGCAGTATCAGGACAGGTCAATAAAACAAGATGGAGCGAATAGCCATATCTGTCCCCACTTTGTATGAGTCTGAGAAAACAGTTAGGAGAAAGATAAAAAGGTCTGAAGGAACCTCATGTACAAAGTTAGAAAAGAGCGTGAGCTGGCATGACAAGAGCTGGGACATGGCAAGGTAAAAGCTTTCAAAGACAGTGCTCTTCTTTGACAATCTGATGACCTTAGGGTAGTCAAGGAGGAAAAAGGGGAAGATGTGCAACGAATCAGAGGAAAGGAGAAATGTGTGTGCATGTATGTCGCTGTTTATCTGTGTGTGTGGCACAACAGGAATCTCATTCAGATTGGAAAAAGTATTGTAGGTGTCTGCATCACAGTTTGCTCAGACTAGTGGCTGGAAGAGGGCACCTTGGCACAAAACTTGCACATGAATTCTTGCTGCTTTAGGTAAAGTGATGAGGGGGGAAGGTTGCCAGACACTGTCACTGAGCATTCAACGGACAAACAAGAAGCAACTGCGAAAGTCTGTTCACAACTCAAGTTGCATAGCAACACTAAATTGTCAGCTTGCTATTATGGCAGTCCCTTACATTATCCCAATTATTAGAGCCCTTTTTAGGAATCATGCAGTATGATGTTACTAGCACACTCCCAAGCTGGTTGTTTGACCTTTGTCTCTTGCTGAATGATGCCACGTGATTTGCTGCAAAGGTGTCTCAAAGTAGTACACCAGAGAGAAAAGTCCTTGAAGATCCATCAACATAGGCTTTAGGGAGAAAAAGATGTGCCTGTGCAGGATGGGGCAGGAGAGACAGACCAGGGAGCAGCAATATCCTCAAAGAAGTCTAGCGTCTGACAAACTCAGCAGGATGTATGTTACCCCATCGCTTCTCTGAACTGAGTCTTCATTGATCCAATTGAAAGGCTATTTTAAAGGGTGAGCCGCAGTTGCTTGTAAGACATGTGTTTCAAACTCTTCCAGTGCACACTTGTGCCTGGTGGTTGGATCACTCCTATGGACCATTTCTGCTGTGAAATCCTAACTTCCAGCCAGCTGTTTCCTGCTTTTCAGTGTAAGCATCTTGTGAGCTGTCTCCTGGTGGAGATGCTGAAGCACAAAAGCAGTCACAGCATCATCCTCCTGTGATGTTTCAGACACTGCCAGCATCTGAAACAATGCTTAGAAGTCTGCTTGTCTTGCAGGATGTTGCTAGTGTCCTGCATAATTTCTTTCCTGGATGTCTTGTATAACACAGCATCCTCCTCCCTGTTTCATTCTAATGCTGCTTCTTTTGCTGGCACAAGATCCTGAAATGCCCCTGCCATCTCTTTGCAGCCAAGGCAACCAGGGTCACTGGACACCAAGGTGTAGCTGGCATTTTACGGACGCGAATAAACTGAATGAGCTCCTTTACTGCAAACAGCAGACTGACATGGACTTAGGACACCAGGTAGACTGGAAATTAGCTTACAGGCCTTTTGCACTGGGTGATGGGGAGAGTGGTCTGCTTAAGCAAGTAATTCGCAGTGATGTATCTCCTTTCCAAAGAGTGCCTTGTTGTAAACTATACCAGCTTTTTCAAGATCACCACTGCAAATTATGAACAAGCAAACAGACCTCAGAAGGACAAGATAGACTGCCTGTCCTCTCTGTAGAGAGTAATGGAATTATTCTGCTTCATTAAAACAACTGATGAGGAAACAAACAGCCTCGAGATTCAGTTCCTCTATGTTTCTGCGCCCAGAACCCAGAGCACACAAATGGCATAACACCCGGACTAGACGCTACAAGTCACTCTTGCTTGATGTTAAGGGGATCAAACTCGGACAAGGTCTAACACAGCAGGTGATAAATGTCCATGTATAACATTGCTAAAAGAGATCTGACGGCCATGGAGTTATCCTTGACAAAGGAACATCTCTCTAATGCAAAATAGCTTAGCAGTCCTTACAAAGAAGGAGCAAAAGGCGTTCATCTGACTTTCTCCTTTCTTCCCTTGAGTATCTCCCATGAACAAGAACTGCTGGATGGGACACTCCATTCTTATGCTTATTTCTCTCTCCAGGAGTGAGACTCCTTCTCTCTGTGTTTTAGATTTGTCTTGCTTCCCCCTGAGGCTGAGGGATTTGAGATCATTAGAGAGATAAAGGTCACTGGTCCCCACCAGCTTTGTCATCCTGAGGACCACTGTCAGGAGGGATTTATCCAAGAGCTCTGCAGAACAAATAGACTTTGATGCCTTGTAGCTGCTCTACACGTGTTTGTTGATAACCCTGGTACTTCAGTGAAGGAGTCAGTCCTGAGTTTTAGGCTGTGTCACCCAGACTGAAGAGTTTTGTATCACCTTGCTGCCATGGACTATCTGGAGGTACAGATACAAGAGTCTGTTCCATGGGGCTGGTATGCATTTGATAATTGTTATGGCTTTCTCTTTTTAACTTCGTCTTCTAGTTTATGGTGGAGAGAGAGCTGAGGGTCCCCACCGATGAGTGGAGGATTCTTTTATCAGACCTTACACTATGGTCAGACCTCTTTAATATTTCTCTCCATGTATCTCTATCAGTCTCAGTCTGTATGTGTTACTAAGTACCATCTTTGCGGTGCCTCAGCTTTATTTGACAATCTGTTTCCTATGACCTTTTGAGGATAACGTTTGCAGGTTAAAATGTGCTGAATAAGGACAAATGAGAAATGCAAAAGAAGTGAAAATAGGCAGGTTTTAAAGAAGATCATCTTCTGTCAGCATTGTTTGCATGTGTGCTCATTTCTCATAAACATTCAAAGGCTCAAGTTTCCTGTTGCTAGTATACATGGAAAACAAATGTCAAGGCTGCACATGACTACTTGCCATAAATTAATATTAAATGTGCACACACACTTCATCTGGAAGTGCTCGTACACTCCTCTTGTCAGAAAGCAGAATAAATAATGATCAGCATCACCAGCTAGAGCTGGTGATTTCCATCTGTAGATATGAAAATGCTCTACAAGGAAGGTCAGGATCATAGCCTCCAGTTTTGCAAATGGGACACAGTTCCTCAGTAAAGCCACTTGTCTGGTAGTCACAGAGCTGCTTCCCTTCAGGTCACCTCTGCTTCTGCCTTAGGTGCCCCTCACTGCAAAGGATCTCTTCTCCCCTGCATCTCTTCTGGGCTGGCCAGAGGCCTCCTGCAGCAAGTTTCCTTGCAGAGCAGGCCTGACTGTGTGCTTGGGTATTGTGTACCTCTCCTACTGTCCTTGTCCTTTTATCAGGGATCTCTCATCTTCCAGGGCTGTCAGAAGAAGATTTGTAGTTCTGAGTCCTCTCTCTGCTTTCTTGTGAGGGTTTTCATCCTAACAGTCCCCCAGACTGTGCAGAGATGCAGGATGCAGGAGGGTTATAAGGTGGGTGTGTTGTTTCCTGCCAGAGCAGATTTTGATAACAGGTTTTACAAGGTTCCCTGGGAGGATGGGCTTGGTAGTGGCTTCAAGAAATGAAATTTAGTCAGAAGGGACTTGATCAAAGTGTCTAAAGTAACGTGCATCAGAAGAGGTCTGCCAGGAACACCTTGTCTTTGTGTCTCTCCAGAAACGAACAAAGGGCCATTCAGGGAAAAATTGGCAAATACAGTACTCAAGTACTTCACACAGTGGTAATTAAACCATGAGGCATATTGCCACTGGGTGTTCTGGAGGCCACAAACTAAAGTAAAAAATCCCAGTGGCTCTACAGAGTGAGCTAGTTTCCAAATTCCTAGAAATTAGAATGTTTCTTGAGCCTCCTTCTGCAACTTCTTTTCAGGGCTCTGAAGGCACCACCAGCCCTGACTGTCCCTGTCCAGCACCTCATGGGGCTCCTTGCACCCTGCCGAGGTCCCAGGACCCCATTTCAGACCTGCAGGGCCATCAGTCCCTGCCCCAGCAACACTGCAGCAGGTCTGCTCCCCAGCTCCCCACAGCCCTGCCCTGACCGGCCACGGGCCCTGCTGCACCAGGGAGTTACGCGATGCCCAGGGCTGGGGCTGCTCCTGGTGCCCTCCAGCCGCCCTGCTTCCTGGCTGAAGTGGTGGGATGTCCCTGGGGAGCCCTGAGCCCTGCTGGTGCCTTGACACTTCTTACACTGTTTCGTGTGGGCACTGCTAGACTCTGTTGGCTGCGTCCTGCTCCATTTGTGTGGTTTCTCTTAACCCGTGTACAGTCTATACCATCACATGCCATAGCCAATAACATTTTAAAAGTGATTCCCTCCCAATATACTGGTTTTATCTACAGCAAGAGTGTTAATGCCTGCCAGGATATAGAACTGGTCGTGGAGACTGCAAATGCGATACTTGGACTAGTAAGTCATTTTACCAATGCACTTCCTCTTAAAAGTGATCATTGTTAGAAATCATTGATCTTTTCCTTGTCCTCTTAGTCTGACAATATCACAGCTCCAAAATGGGAAGCCTTGCTGTGTGAGCAAAGATACACAGATCAATATCCCTTCTCATGGCAGCAAATGAAAATGAGTGGTACAAAGGTAGACTTCCACAACCCTGTTAGCAGGAACAGGTTGGAGGCAAGCATCAAATGTCATGGCAGTTGAAATGAAAAAAGTGCATATAGATGTTTATGACATCAGTCTGCCTTGGTTTGGAGTTTAAAGATTATTTTGAGGATAGTTGCAACATTTTATTATAAAATTTCTAGAATTTCTGGGGAGAGGGAGGGGAATTAAGCTAGAAATATCTGTCAAAATAGCTGTATCTCACAGTGTTTGGGTACATCCATTTCAGAAAGGCAGGTAGTCAGTCAGAAGAGACTAAGGGACCCATGCTTTTGTGCACACACACTCCTATGCATACTAAAACTGCAGGCTGCGATATCTTGGCTCTAGATTTACCAGCAGATATATTGCAGCTCAACAACCAAAGTCCCCAATACCAAAATCCATTAACTAAAGTATAGCCTCGTTACAGCCCAGGTAAATTTGGTTCTTGGTCTTCCATTGATGAGATATTTGAGCGAAACATGTTGCATCCATTTTGAGGATTTTTGTGCACCATGCAGGACAGAGAGATCATGGACAGACTCAACTTTTTTTTAAAAAGGAAATAACTTTTCAGACCAAAGAGTTAAAAAAATGTTGGTGAGCTGACATTGTGTTGGGTTGTGGGAGGGGAGACTTTTTTTCCCTCAAGTATGGAAAAGCCTTCTTGCTCTTTCCAGTTTTGATGCCAAGGTCAAATTCACAGCCCAGCTGCACAGGGGGATGGCTGGGCTGCCTTGCTCGCACGCTGCTTCATGGGCTTGGCAAATATGGGACCTGACTGTGCATCAAGTCCGAGGAATCCCATAGGAAGCCTCTGCAGCGAGGATTTAACTTGTGATTGAAAGCAAGACAAGGTTGCATCCACATTAACCTCCTCTCCGCAAAAACCAAGAAGGTCTCCCAACTCTCTCCTCCCCAAACCCCCACGACTTTTCCTCTTTCTTTGATTCTTCAGCTAAAAATAGGGTGACAGAGGGACTGTGGGGTAAGCAGCTGGAGTAGAGCGGAGACAGTTGCCATAGAAACCAATGAGCCACTTAGCAGCACTTGCCTTCCTCCTTTGCCTGCGGATTTTTTTTCCCTCTTGTGCGTGGAGGGGCAGTGTGGGGGGAGCCGGAGGAGCCCCACACGCAGCCGGGGCCCAGCTCACTGCCCCACGGCCACCCGGGCTGCCAGCGCTCCCGCGGGATCTGCCTCCCAAGCGAGGAAGGGGAGAGGGAGGACGGACGTCAGATGGAAGAAGGGTTTGGGCATCAATGCTTGGACATACGCTGAGAGTCTCCCCCTCACCCTGGCATCTTCCTCTCCTCTCATGCTAGATGGCACTTGGATGGTGCCCCAAATATTCAAAGAGGGCTCTCCAGGCCACTGGTGCCCTGCCCTGTCTGTAAAGATGGCAAATAGCAAAGAAAGCAGGGTTTTACGTGTTTAACTGTGTGCTGTATTACACCCCAGGCTTGAGTAGCCATGACAGTAGTTTGGAGGGTTAGAAGTGGGGAGTGTTCCTCTCCTCTCAGGTCTTTCTTCCATCATGAAAAATTAACATTTGGGTGATTATTTAAAATAGATATCCAACCTACTTTTGGTTCACATGGGGCTAAAGTTGCTTTAATTTCACTACATATACATTTCTCAGTGGGGAAAACCTATTTCCTTGAAAGATCAGAAGCTCTAAATGGGATACCTGAAACATATTAAACTATAATTTGGTTATACCTGATACTGGTTTGCAGTGCTTGATATTCAGTCTGTTTTTTCTTTTTTTTTTTTTTTTCCTGAGACTGAAGAGATATACATTGTTAGGTAGCACATACTTCACTAAGTTTATTTTTAAACTTAGAAAATATTATCACTAGCAAAAAAGTACTAGATTGGCAGCTCTTGGAGAATGAAATCTTCTCTTCAGCCCTGGAGCGACAGAGCCAGTTTTGGTAAGACCTTCCCACACCGCTCCTCATCTGTGCGCTCCAAGCGTGGCTTCCTCATAACCTGAGTCATATGAAAAAGCCCCAGCTGCTCACACCTGAATGCAAACCCCAGGTGTCTGCTTGCAGGCGCTATTTTCTTTCTCACCCTGTGTTATGTGGAAATAGTAGCGGCAAAGACAGATATGCATTAATGGGTGCTGCCAGCACAGTAAAGCTGTAAGGAATTTGCCAGCAGAACCATACCTGGTGAAGCTTGATGATGTAGTGTGTCTCCTTCAGGTTGCAGGTTACCAGCATTTCTGAAACCTGGGAGAGAAAGTCTATCAGCTAGAAATCATGGTAGATAAAATTGAAAGCAGTTGCTAGAAATTGGGGCTGGATAGTTTTCCTCTTGGTGGTCTGAAACTGTTTTTTTGTGTTTGATTTCTTCTCTTAACATGAATGGAGGACTGAACGATAATAAATGGCATCACACAGCAGTGCGTGTAGGGAAGTGTAAATGTTAAATAATAAATCCTTACGACATACCTGCAAAGTCAAATGTATCATTTAACTTCTGCTCATAAGAGAAGGTCAAGCAAGACGTGTGACAGAGTTAGGGAATACCCTTGGATCAAAGGTATACCTGGGCAGACCTGAAGACCTCCTTCACTAAGACATGGTCTGGCTACCCCAAGGATGCCATTTTGCAGCTGCTTAGAAGAGGTCAATGGAAAGTCCAGCTTTGATTCTTGATGCTGACTCTTAATACTACTCATCTGCACTACATGACTGACACCAGCAGTACATACCTCTGCTCTGAAGACCTGTGTGAGCACCGGTGTAGCTAGGTGGGTCCACTTCAGAGTTGTACAGACCCATAACAGGGAGCATGGCAGAAATACAGACAGGGTCATGCTGTGGTCTGGTGGTGTCCTGGTTGGCAGAGCAGTCTTTTTGCAGCCCTTGCCGTCAAAACAATGCAAAACAGCCCTGGGGTTTTGTTAATGTGTCACATCGGGCCATTCATTTAGCCACCCATGCTTTCTTCTCTCTCCTCATTTCTGCACAGAGTCCTGTGCAGTCATCTCACGTGCAATTAACTTCTTTCCAGCATTTAACTGAGACTGTAATGCAAAATTTGGATCTGAATTAAAAAATGTCCCTAGATTTAGGCAGCTTGATCCAGGTTTGATGGTGGCCCATTTTTCAGCGAAATGTGTAACATCAGCCAAGTGTCTTCTCTTGTATATTATTATGTTTCTTAATTTCATGGTGTGTTTTCTTTGTTTGTTGTAGTAGCCTGAAGTCATGCATCAAAACTCTTACTGTATTCATGAAAACATACCAAAGACAAGCTTCACTGGCTAATTAAATCTTCTCTGTTGCACACTGGCATGACAAATATAGATTTAAAACAAACATAATTTGCTATTATAGAGCTGCTCCTATTCTATTCACCTGATGTTATCAGAAGGGTCTGGCCCAGGAGGCAGGATGTGCTGAATGCAATGCAGGAGGTTGGAGGAGCAAAAATCTGGGGCAGGTGGGTACAAAAATAAAGGGGTCTTTGGACACAGAGGAATTCCTGTATGCTAGCAGAAAGAGATAAAGGTGACAAAGCAAATACTTCCATCAGCAAGATCAGAAGCTGCATGTCTTCTGTTCTCTTTAGGAGTCATTCAGAGCTGCAGCTTGTTGGCTGCAGAAAGCGAATGAGATTTGGGATGAGAAGAACTGAACCCTACAGCAACAGCTTGTGGTGGAGGGGAACAGAGAACTGTCGAGCACACTGAACATCAACAACAGATGGGTTTTTGTGCAAAACATGGCACCACAGTTAGACTGAGAAGGAAAAATGACGGCTTTCCATCTCAACCTCAGAGCATTCAGGAGGAATAGATGTGTTCTTGATGGTTTGAATGGAAAGGTGGGGATCGGCTTGTATCTCCTTCCTCTTCTCCCTCCTTCCTAAAGAAACTTTTTCACTTTTTCTCTTCCTCTAGGACCTTCGTCCATGCAGAAAATCCTATCTCCAGCCTCCAAGGGACTGAGATTTTGGCAGCCTCCAGCCTCTAACGCTACTCACTACTGCCAGTTTAGCTGATCTGAGTTCGATGCCCTTTTCTTCAAGTCCACAAGCTGATGTCCACAAACTCCTGTCTAGAAGCATTGGTGAAGAACATATGCCAGTAGATGGGGTGTGCTGGGTAAGAAGAAGAGAGAGGAAGTGACTGGGGAAGAACTGGCCAGGCTGGATTCTTTGCAGGAACCAGGTCTGAGATGGCCTTGCCACTCAGCTGCTAGAAGCAAAACTCATGTTTTTCCATTGACTGGGTCTTAATGCTGCTGGAAAACTCGCTACCTTCCACAGCATGTGCAATTTGTAGAGGAATTCTAAAGAAAATAATCATGTATTTACATATAAAATGATAATGTTCTGGTTAATATTGTGTCCTTTTCATTAACAATATTGAGGTTGCATTGAATTTATTTTGCATAGCATCTCTGTTTTCAACATGGAATGAGTTTTTGCACTGGTTGCAGTTCACTGTTGAACCAGCTGATGGGGAAGGCAATAAGAGAAGTGATGGTAACTTGGGGTCAGCCACTGCCTGTACTGGGGCTAAGGAACCCCAGGTTCATTTAGCTGTTTTCTCCATTAAGATGAACCTAATAGAGCTAATATTTTTGTTTTAATGAGGATTAGATGCCAGTAAGGAAAAGGGAAGTTTTTATGCCTTTCTCACAAGTGCTGAAGTGCCACAGAGCTGACTCAGGCATAAAACCTCCCTGGAAGAGAATGGAAGAGGATGCCTCCATGCTGGCCATGGATTCAGGAGGACAGCGTGGCATCAGATTACATCTGGTTGGTATTTTAAGGTTTCTTTACAACCTTAAAGTAGAACGTTATTCTCTGAAGAATGCAGTCCTGCAGTTTAAGAAGAAATACTCTGGCATAAAATGTATTCCATAGGAAATTCTGCTGCTGTGGAAAATGTGGGGCCTTGCCAGAAACCCTCCCACCCAGGAGAGAAACTGAATCCCAGAAAAGCAGATGGACTCCATGATATTAAACACGAGGGGAATGGGTTCAACTCTGTTGCCCTTTTCGGTGAGATTGCAGCTGACAGTTCAGGCAGGAGGATATGTGCAGTGAGTAACGTGAAGTGGGATAATGCATGCAGAACACTGTGTGCTGGAAGACTTACATACGGCTCTTGCTCAAAATAGTGTCTTCAGACATAGACTGTGGAGTATGTGCATAATGGCTCTTTGCTGAAGTTTTTGTAATGTATAATCTTTGATGGGAAGTAGAGGCTTTGCTTCTGCACAAAACTGCATCTGCCACTGCAGACTGCTGGGCATGTTCTGTGCATAATGTTCTGGTGTTACTGCATGTGTACGTTGCTACTGCCTAGATAGACTTCTGAAATGATGAAGATTTTTCCTTCATTATGATCTGGTGTGATGACAATTCCTCACCAAAGTGTTAATCTCAACTACTTACACTTCAGTGCAAAAAGTTCTGATTAATTATTCGTTTAAAGGCAGCAAATATGCTTTCTTCCTCTCTCCTCCCCCCTCCTTCTCAGATAACTCAGGCATAACATCTTTGCAGTTTTTTCCTGAGGCTTGCCAGAATACTTCATCACTGGGACGAGGCACAGGTATCTGCAGTCATGCTTCAGAACCAAAGGAACTGTTTGGGACTTTGTTCACTTTGCAAACAAAACAAAGCCTGGCCGCTTTCTATTGTTCTCTTTTCTAGGCTGTTAACTCTGGGTATTGTTCACTGTCAGCGCTAACAGAAAATGAATAAACTTAAAATATGGCTCCTCTGAGCAACTGAACAGAGAAGTTTAGAATGAGAGCCCTTTCTCAAATTTACTTACTGCAAACCATTCAGAGCCTGCTAGACCGCTCTCTGTGCTCTATGGTGCTTTGGATCGTGACAGAAAGACACTGTGTAAACGTAAGATATTATTATTAGCTCCATCCCATTTTCAAGCCAGCTGATAACAGCAACTGTCCTCTCCTTTCATTGATGTACTTGTGAGATCCGTCAATCAGGGCTGTTTCAGCAGCACAAGAGGGGGAGGGTGCAAGTGTGTTTATTTTTACTGTCAATTGTATTTGCTAATGAGAGAGGAGTCCATTACTAGAGAGGGAGCCTGTGCGAGTTAGTGACTGAGTCAATTCGTTATCAAGTGCTGGCTCTAGTGCCAAGTACTGCTTGGGAGAACTGAAAATCATAATTCCTCCACCCCCAGCTCCCCTCTCTCTAGCCTCTCACATTCACTCCTGATATTAACTGGAGATCACAGCTGCTGGGAAACTGGCAGATACAATTTTACAAATGGATGTTGTCTGATGTCAACCTTTCCTCCTCCCCTCCCTGAGCATCTGACATTTCTCAACCAAACGGACAGATGATGGAGCAAAACTGGGATTATTTCTTTATGTTCATAATAATAATGACTTATTTCCAAAGTGCTTTTGCTCAGTAAGGAGGGGGGATAGAATAGCGTTTATCCAGCTTGTGTTCTCCCATCTCATCTGCCAGGTTTTCTGCCCCGCAGCATCCTCCTTTTTCCACTTATCTCCTCCTCTTCTTCCTTTTTGCCACTTCTGGTCCCCTGCACATCATGTTGCTTTGGTGATGGCCCTCTCACCTGAAATCAGACATGGTCCTAGTCTGCTTTGGCTTTACAAACCACTTGCTTTCTAGTCTCTTTTCCTGAACAGAATGTTTTCCTGACCCAGCCTGCTACCCACAGGATATCTGGGAAATTTCTTACTACCTGGGGAGACATACTTCATCCCCACTGGAAACAACATTGTGTGGTAGCTGCCTTTGGTGTGAGCAGTGTTACTGCTACCTGCGAATGCTGGAGAGAAACGGCAGTCTCCCATGCTGAGAGCTCTCTGAGCCATCTGCCTCACTAGTGCTTAAAGCAGACGAAGCCTCATTTTGCATGAGGCAGGACATCATAGCCCTAGAAAAGGAGGAAATCACGACAAACTCCAAAGTTTTGGGAAGAATTTGGGGCCAGCTGGCAGACAGCATCTTCATCGACAGTCTTTCAGGGAGGTGCTCATCCAAAGCTGTCTCCAGTGGCAGAGAGCTGTCTGCAGAGCCACCAACACAGCTCCTGCTTCGTCTCCTCATGCTGCTCGTCCCACTGCTGGCCAAATCTAGGCGGGGCTATTTCTGTGGGGACAAACCCTGAGGTGGTGTCATTACAGGAAGGGTAACGTGTGTGACCTGTGTATGCCAGTTGTCTCAATTCTACCTCCAGAAAAGCCCTTATTTTTACTTCAGATCCTCTTTGTCCATTGCAACACCTTTATCCAGGTTTGCTCTCCCATTCCCTCCAATGGAGCAATTCCCATGTGATTCAGGAGCTGATTTTTGCATGCTCTTCTTATTTCACACCCTTTCCTGCTGGTGCCTAGCCTGCCCACCTGGCAGGTCTGTTTGGAAAAGGTCCCCTCATCACCTCATGCTATTTCTCTGTGGTCTGGGCCTGTGCTGCCTTACATCTCTGGCCAGGTCATGGCTCTCAATCGTGACCCTTGTTTCATTGAGCAGATGGCTACTGTTTTTTGTAGATTCTGGTTGTGGTTTTAACCTGGGAGAAAGGTCAGTGGACCTCCTGTCAGCGGACAGTGGAGGGAGCAGATGTTCTGTGCGGTGCTCCTCCCTTGTCACCTTTCGGGGAAAATGGGTTGACTTTGTTTTGCTCCACTCGCTTTTAGCTTTGTAGTACCAGGCTTGGAAAAGAGAAAAAGTGAGATTCCAAACTCTTTTCTCCCCTGGGCAAGAAAGAAGCAGGAAGGCTTGAATGCTCCTGTGGCTGTGTTGTTTTATCCCATCCCCAAGCCTGTCAGTGTTTAAGAGGCATTTGGACCTTAATGCCCTTAATAACATGCTTTAACTTTTGGTCAGCCTTGAAGTGGTCAGGCAGCTGGAGTAGATGATCACTGTAAGTCCCTTCCAACTGAAAATATTCTCTTCTCTTCTCTTCTCTTCTCTTCTCTCTTCTCTTCTCTTCTCTTCTCTTCTCTTCTCTTCTCTTCTCTCTTCTCTCTTCTCTCTTCTCTTCTCTTCTCTTCTCTTCTCTTCTCTCCTCTTCTCTTCTCTTCTCTTCTCTTCTCTTCTCTCCTCTTCTCTTCTCTTCTCTTCTCTTCTCTTCTCTTCTCTCTTCTCTCTTCTCTCTTCTCTTCTCTTCTCTTCTCTTCTCTTCTCTTCTCTCCTCTTCTCTTCTCTTCTCTTCTCTTCTCTCCTCTTCTCTTCTCTTCTCTTCTCTTCTCTTCTCTCCTCTTCTCTCCTCTCCTCTCCTCTCCTCTCCTCTTCCACCTTGTTTCACTGCAACCCATGCAGTAGGTTGCAGTAGGTTTAGGAGAGTAAAGAAGAACCTCAGCAGAGGTGTGCCAAGGAGTAAGGGGGAGAAGTGGGGATAACTCCTATGAGCCAGTACAACGACAGGAGAGGTGGGGTGGTCTTGCAGATGGGGAGATGCATGGGGGCAGAAATCACTGACACTTGTGGGGAAGAGCTGGATTTTCTGCATCACTGAGTGTCCAGACAGAGTCACTGCAGAGATGATCCAAAGTCACCATCTGCTTTTGGGAGTGCTGATGACACTGTGAATGTTACATGATGGGGAGCTGGGAATAGGGTGCTCCAAAGGCAGTTCAAACACAGCGGGATTTCCAGAGGGAAAAAATATGAAGACCTTGTAATGACTTTTCTGGAGTCCAGCTCCTAGTTTTTTCACTCCTTGAGGCTGGCTGTACTGGACTTATATTCCTAAACCGCTTCACACTATTAATCCTCACAATGCCCTATTTGTAAGATCCATCCCCCAATACAAATGGAAAAGCTGTTAGACAGAGGAGATTAAGGGATTTGCCCCTAGACCCAGGGTGAGGCAACTTTCTGATTCAGGTTCCTTGCTCTTGTCTATTATATCTCCTAGACCACAACGCGCTTCCCACCCCTTCCTTCATGTGTATCACCTTGCTTTCTTCTACTTATCTACCACAGTTAGTGTGAAACCTTCCTCTAGTGTTGATTTAGCCATATAAGAACAGCTTTCCTGCTTTTCTGCCTCAACTAATCGCTTTTTAAAACATTTCAGCTGAAAGTGCATCTTCGTAGTATACGCTCTTGAATTTTTCCCTTCCTCTGCAATTATTTACCCCTCGAAAGTGGTTTTATTTAGCTACAGTATGTACATCAAAGATGAAAACATGGTTGACTTTTTTAGAATAGTTATTATTGGATGATTTCAGATTGCATGATGAACATGAAGTAAGTCTTGCTAAGTAGGTAGGCAATGTAATAGTCAAGGGTGACTTCAATATCTCTCACAAGCATCTGGCTTTAGGTGCCACAATCTTTGAGAGTATAGGCTGCAGAATAAAGTTAAGTTGTAATTTGCTGGCGGACATTTTCAGGTCTTTGTCTTTCTGTTGTGGTTTCTTTATCTCCTGTATGTCATACACTTTGCGCCCAGCATGATTTATGGCACAGCCCAGAAGAAAGGTTGGTGAGGCAGTAAGAGGACTTATGTCCTGCAGAGAGGATTGAAAAAGCAGTATTTTGTACTTATCTGGGTGCAGGATTACAGAAAAAAACAAACTCCAAACTTGGAGAATATGCCTCCAAAATTCAAGGTAGTTTAAAAACCTGCTCAATTAAGCTTAATCTAAGACTTGCTGGAGCTGTGACATAGATCAGATTTCAGGCAGCCACAGCCACTTTTGCTGAATGGGTTTCAGCCTCATGTGGAACAGGCTTTGTAATGTGCTTGATAGAAATATAGTAGACATCTGATCTCTGTGGCAGCACAGCTGATTCTGGGATCAGTTTAGCTGAGCTGAAACTAGTTTGAGTTATGAACAAATGTTTGCTTTTACTGCTGTGATGTAACAACATCCTTCAGTAGCGGGGCAGGCGTGGTTTGTCCCAAGCACGCTGTTCTCCCCAAGGTTGGTTGGTTGTTATCCTATCCAGTCTTCATCAAGAGCTGGTAATGGACTGCACATGCTATTTTCATTAATATGTTTGTATAATGTATACCTACTTACTACTACATCTATAATGTTTTTACACTTCTGCGCACTTTTCAATGTTTCAGCTCAAAAGGCAGCAAGATTTGAACTCTCCCTTTTATTTGGTACGGTGTTAGGACTTTTCAGCTTGGAAAAGAGATGTCTGTGTAGGACATGACAGAGGTCTAGGAGGATCACAGAGGGGGGTTAGGAAATAGCTGTTTTCTCTTAATATGAAAAGTAGGAATCCCCAGTAAATTTATCAGTCAAAACCGAAAAGAGGCACTTCTTTCATCTTGTGCATGCTTAAACTGTGGAATTCACCGGATGGTATGGAGGGTAAAATTATAAAAAGTTCTAAAAGCATCTTGACATATTTATGGAAAAAAAAAGGCCATTAAGATCTACTAAACACATTGAGGCAGATGTGATCTTTGGCTCAGGAAATCTCTCAGCCACGGATAGCTGGCTGCTGGGAGAAAACAGTGGGAGAAGGATCACTGTGTATTTGCGCTGTCTTTGCCTAAGCCTTTGCTGTTTCCTGTTGCAGTCAGAGCACTGGGCTGGGTGGACCTTTGGGTCCAGTATCTGGCATATGCTCTGACAGTCTTAGCAATATTTCTTTAAGGACTGTCGTGGTTTAACCCCAGTCAGCAACTAAGTACCAGACAGCCGCTCGCTCTCCCTCCCCCTGCCCCGGTGGGATGGGGGAGGGAATTGGAAGAGCAAAAGTAAGAAAACTTGTGGGTCAAGAACAGTTTAATCCTTGAAATAATAAAATAATAAAAATAATAATAATAATGGTAATGGAAAGTAAAACAACGACAGAGAAAGAAAGAGAGAGAGAGAGAGAAAGAGAAAAAAAACCCGGAGCTGGGGGGGGACACCAAATGATCAGA
>NW_008794445.1:4765922-4791113 GCF_000699145.1 Aptenodytes forsteri
CTACTTAGCAACAACTAAAACATCGGTGCGTTATCAACATTATTCTCATCCTAAATCCAAAACACAGCACTGTACCAGCTACTAGGAAGAAAATTAACTCTATCCCAGCTGAAACCAGGACAAGAACATGCAAACAGCTTGTTTGGAGTCAGGTTAAACATTGGTGTTTAACTTCATCAGCAGAGAGTTTTTTTCACTACCTTGTCGGGACTTGTTCCTAGATATGATCAAGGGACAACAACAGCATCTCTAAAGTTATGACAGTCAATAATAATTTGAAAGAAATGTTAACATACCTTGATTAAATATTAATGTTATGAGTCATAGGGAGTTCTTGGAGACTGGGGAGAATAGGAGCTTAACTCTCAGGGGAACCCTGTGAGGGAACTATGTATTTAAGATAAGTAACGTATCCAGTATGTGTCTGAGCAATAGGACAAGGGTCTTGCCTGAAATTTGGATCCCTGATATGAGGACTGTGTTCTCGCATCTTTTTAACTGGATAAAGCAGAGAGTGAACTTCTGGCAGCTCAACTATAGCAAAAATCTGGTTTTCTTTAATTGCTGTATGCCTGTCTCTAAGCTTAGTAATTCTATTTTTAATATAGGAATTGTAGCAAATACACTATATCTTTAATTTTATCTTAACCTCCTTGTCTGCTGTTATAAGTGCCTTTAGGGAAGGTTGAACTCGAGAGCTCTATTCCCAAGGGGATGTTGAACCATAAACCAGTCTCATGGTGTCCTGGGACAAATTCAAGCTCCCTCATTAAGCTTTCTGGGCTTGTGTGAGAGCTGGCAACACAAGATGTCAATCTGGGAAAGCTGTTTTCCATTAACAAAATTTACCCAGACTACCTTTAGCATGAAGTGAAACAGTGAGATGAGTTCCTGAACCGTGAGGCTCTTCCACGAGTTTACAAAATCAAGCCAAGCAAATTTTGAAATGTTTGGGAGCTGCAGTGGAGGCAAATCTTAAGGAGAATGAATGCAGTTGGGAGGGAGTAATGTGCTTTTTTGGTGCTTTTGATTACTGTGGTGCTTTTTGCTCTGATCAGCAAAACCTCCTTCTTCCTTACAGTTAGCAAAGGCATTTGTTTTGAAGCAAGGGTGCCAGTGTTGGTGTGGATGGGGAGCAGGAGAGTAGAGGTCTGGTATAAAGAGAGGCAGATTTTGTAACCACTTACGATGTTCCTAATGGCTGTTTAATTTAAGAGCTGGCATATGTCACTGAAGTAACGAACACTTCATGACTCCTGATGACCTGAGCTTTGATTCACGCTCGTGGAGGTGCCATGGGAACACCAAGAACTACACGCCCCACACGCCCCAGCTCATTGCCTCCCTGTCTGAACTCCTTTCAGCTTTGATCTCTTTTGCCTTTCTCCATGTTTCCCACCAAAAGGGCTAATCTGCCCGACAAGTGGTTGTGTCTGACATGATACCCAGCTGCCCTCTCCCTTCCCTTCTTCATGCAATATATACTAAACAGATTCTCATTATTGTTCCCTGGTAACTAAGCAACCATGAAATGTCAGCTTGGCCTAAATAAATAAAAAAGGGATATGTATCTTCGTAATATATTTATATCTACATTTGTGTAGTTACCGATATATGTGGTCATCTGAGCATGTCTGTATGTGTGTATATGTGAAATCCGACTAAATGTGACAATACTTTGCACTTCCGCCTGTGATCTTGAAGCTTTTTGTTTAAGCATACCCATGCTCTTGTGATGGAAATATTATCACTACCTCCAAGTGACAGGTAAGTAAGCTATGGTATAAAGAAATGAAGTGACATTTCAAGGTCGCAGAAATACCCAGCTGAAAATGCAGGAACAGCTTCTTGAAAAATGTGTGCATGAATATCATGTACCAGATCCAAATCCTTCACCCCATCACTGTTTCCAGTATTGCAAACAGCAGACTGGCTGTTTCTCTGTGCATCTGCTCCTCTTTTCCCCTCTCATTTTGCTCACTCATTGCACCTCTGTTGTTGTTCCCCAAATTTTTCCTGTTGTTCCCCAGCGACTCTGTTCCCCTTCATCAGATGTCCTTTTAATTCATATAGACACACTTCCCTTAGAGCCCTTCTGGCTTCTTGTTCCTCTTCCTTCACTGCCACGTCTCCTTTCTGCTCTTCGACTCTCCTCCAGCCCGCTCTTCTTCCACCCTTCACCCACATATACAGAACCTGGCAAGCTGGAAAAAATGGTCATTCCAAGTGAAACTGATGGTGTATCCTTGGAGCTGGGAGCAGCCACAGGCTGCAGTGAAAAGCACTTCCCAAGTTGGAGGTGGAGAATTCCTTTTGATGAGAATGAGAGGCACAAGGATTACCTGGGGAGGAGGAAAGAAAAACCACCAAATTTTGTTGCTCTCCGTAGTTCCTCTCCTTTCCAGAAGAGGAGGATTTCAGGAAGTTTCTCCCATGTGAAATGCATCTTTGCAAATATTTGCTATGAGCCAGACATGAGTCCTTGCTCTGGCAGTGCAGGACTAGTATTTTGGTACTTCAGTCCCCGCCAAGGAATTTCATGATGTAAAAAAAGCCCTTTAGAGAGTCGTGGGCTGCTCTCGGCACCCTGCCTACAGGATGAGGCCAGAGCATCTTTGTGCATTGACAGTCCCTTGTCACCATCCTGGACCTTTCCCAACACCCAGTCCAAAATAAAGCTTGCCTACCCTGTGAACGCCTGGGAATTCCCCAGGATCTGTCTGTGTCCAGCTAGTGTCTGTTTCCTAGAGGCTTAACCAAAATATAGTTTGGATGCTGTTCAAGACCTGGGGCAAAAACTGAGTCAGGCAAACATCAGGTCTCAGTGGATGTCTTGAGCATTTCCTTGGTTATCTAGAGAAGGATTCAGGTTTCTCAGGTTAAGGATGACTGCATTGGGTTGTTCAGCATTGAGAGAAACCAGATCCTTGCTCCAAACTAGGGATCAAGGGCTGAGGAGTCCGGTTTTTTTCGTCCATGTAATGTGTACCTGACGAAAAATAGCAAGGGGGTATACATACAACTGTATGCTTGGAGTCCTGAATTTTAGTTAGGGATGTGTTTATGCAGTCAAGAGGTTTGCTCTAACATCATAACTACAACAGCTTATCCTGTGTAAGTTGAGTGGGCTTACAAGAGGAGTGGGAGGAAAAGAACTGCAGCAGAGCTGGAGGCAAAAAGGGCAGGAACAGCTACCTTAAAGCATGACTATTTAAAGTTTCCTGACCCATGTGGGCACCACTCCCCTCCCTTAGCTGAAAACACATGTTCAAGGCTGTGCATCTGAACAGATCTTCCATCACCCACATTCAGCCATGACAATCTTCATCAGGTCCATTGTAAGCCAGGACAGAAACCAGGACAGATTTTCAGCCGGCTGCAGAGACCAAAACTGCCACCATCCCTCCAGGGCTGCAGCCAGAGCCCATTGATGACAACAGGCCAGCAGCAGGCTGACGGGGCTCGGCGGGTGAACCTATAAGAGATGCAGTCTTTCCAGCAAGGCAAAACCTCAGTGCCTCCAACCTCCCTGCTTCCCCCAAAGTGTTGTGATTTCTCATCCATCCATGGTGAGTGCTGGGAGAGCAGCCTGCCCTCCCGACTCTGCTGGACTTGGGGAACAACAGCAAATGCTGATCTTGGGAGTCTCTGTGAGTAGACTGGGCAGGGCCAGGGCACTGGCTGTCCTGGGATCATCCTGACCATCACATTGTTGGTGTAGCCCCTCGCAAAGATTTAGCTTGTGCCAACTCACAGACAAAGCCTGGCTCCCGCTCAGGGATGGCTTTGTCCAGGGACTGGTCCCAGGAGGTGTGAAGGAGTAGAAGAGGAGTCACAAGGGACATGAGCCATACTGGGCCACTTGCCTTGCAAATGGGTGCTGGCCCATTTTAGCTCCTAGGATTGACTGAACCAGCTGATCACTAGCAGCAGAGGGCCAGAATAGGTGTGGAAATATTTCCTTTCTAGATCACAAGGGAAGGCAGATGAGCCTCGTCCCTGACTCGGCCAGTCAGGCTAGGTCACCTGATGATGTTAAATTGCTCAAAAAGAGAAATAATGGCTTTTAAACAATGTTTCCTACAGTAATTCTTCTTTTGCCTTCTACAGGGAAAGATTCGGGGCAGCTGGTGGTGTAGCTCCATCTACCAGGAAGCAACGAGTCAGGCTCCACTGTCAGTCACAGATGGTGTAATTAATTCTTCTAGGTAGTGTAATTAGTCCATCCTATCAGCTACATATTTTCTCAGTCAAAATTATGCTAAAGCTAATAATACATAAAACACAGAAAACAAAAAAGAAACCCAAAAAAGGGGAAGCAATAATGGGAGGAGAAGGGATCAGAACAAAATTTACCAGTGTATAATTTTTTCTTGTTGTACATTTCCTCTTCCCTTCAGCTTCAAACACAATTCAGAACAACTGGTGAATGTAGCAAGCAGAATGAATACAAATTGGCTTACTTTAAATAGCAGCGTGTAGGACTTAGCCAAAGTCTGCTTTCAGATGCTGAGGCGAGATAAGGCACGGATCCTGCAACGAACCCTGTGCGGGCATTGTGTCAGGGCTGGGCTTCTGCATCGTGCCGTGCCTGGAAGTCTGGGGCACAGGCAGGCAGTGAGAGGTGCGTGTCCACTGCCGATGTGTGCTTTTCTTTGACTGGGCTCCCAGCAGGGCAGACCTGCTGGCAGGGCTGCGTGGAAACCTGGGTATAACTCTCCTGCAACATGATGTGGGGCGCATTGGATGTCTCTGCCTCTGAGCAAGGAAGAGGCATCCAGGAGCAGCAGTCACAGGTTTGGGAGTTGGTCCCCAAAGCAGGAAAAGGCTGGGTTACCTGTGATGGTGTCGATAAGAGAGGTCTCGTGGCCATCCATGGGTGAGGGACTCTAGCCCAGAAGACCCTTGCAGGCTTGTTTCCTTTCCAGCTCAGATGATAATGCAGAGCAGCTCTCTCAAATGAAGTTTGGCTTGTGAGAATAAAGAACCACCCCAAAATGTAGCTGCTGTGCGAATTTCCTTGGGGCTCAGATTTGAGGATTGATCCTAGAGATGGGAAATACAGAAACTGCTGGGTGAAACTTTCCTCTACCATGACATGAATCACTTCCCCAGAGGTCAGGCATGTGGGAGACGTGGTGATAACTGTCCCGAGCAAGCTGGAAAAGGGGCCTGTGGGGCTCTGCAATGAGCTCAGCCTGTTGTCATGTCACCCCCTCTCCTCCTGAGCTGTTTTGGCCCCCCAGCTTGCCCAAAGCATCCCATGGACTTGCAGTGCCCAGCTGGGGAGAGGATGGAGGGAGATTGTGTGTGAGGGACGGGGGTGTTGTAGCGCAGCTGGGGAGGACTTCTGTGAGCAGGACATGTCTGGCTCTCTGTGGTGGGAGGGAGGGCAGTGAGCAAGTTTGCGAAGGAAACTGGTGCTGAGAACATGGAGCTATTTTGGGCAGAAAAGAAGAAGATTCAAAGCAGACTGCACGAGTCAGTCTCGGTAATGAGAGACTTCTGAGCACGGTCGATCTCTGTAATCACTCCTGTGTGAGCTCTCCAGGGCTGGGCAGGCTCACAAAGGTCCTGTGGTGGTCCTGGCTCCAGCGTGGAGACCAACATGTTGCCTCAGAGCATCCTGTGCTTGCAGTGCTGCTGGCCTGGGGTGGCCCCATGAGCCCAACACCCCACGGCGACTGCGTGCCTCAGCCTCGCTGCTGAGTGACCCCACGGCAAACGGAGAGGGGGAGCTGGCTGAGTCCCTGCAAGTGCAGAGAGCCTGTTTCCCTGGAGATAGAGTTATCTCTTTCTAAGAGTGGATTTAGCCCAGATGGGAAAAAAAATGCTGAGCGGCAGCAAAGTCCTTTTTTTAGAGCTTGAGGAGGCACAGCCTTCCCCAGTGCTGACCCCCGAGTCTCTGAGAGCATCTTCTCCTCTGGGAAGAGGTGGTGGGGCAGCCTGGCTGTTCCTCCTGGTCCTGAGCCAGCCACCACTTGCTGTACCTCAGTGAGCATGGTGAGGACTGCCTCGTGGCTAATTTTTGACAGAGCACTTTGTGCTGCCTGGTAAGAGGCAGGCTCGGGGTGAGCTCACGCACAGCAAATGGCAAAGCTTTTTGGTCACAGCTGAGCCGCTGCAGAGCTTCTGACACGCAGGTCAAAGCCCACTGATCTACAGTGTGGCTCAGGGGAGAGCTGGATGTGTCCCTGACCCCATGAGAGTTGGTCATGGTTTCTCAGGAAGGCTAAAGTGCAGAAGGGACTCTGCTATCTGCAAACTAGTCTTTGTCCTTTGGAAACTCAAGTAGCTTCAGGCACCACACCCATCCCTTATTCTCCCTGACAATTTAGTTTCTGTCTTTCTCATCTCATTTTGCTTCAACGTGTCTCCTAACACCCCCCATCCATCCCTCTCTCTTGTTGCTAGGTGAAAAACTCAGACTGGCAGCCATGGAAGCTGACTCATGGCCTATACATGGGAAATGGAGACACTAAATAGTGCTTAGTGCCCAAAGCGAGCCGCTGTCCAGCCCTGACTGCCCTGATGGGCTGTAATTGCCCTGACCACCCTCGCCTGGGACCCCCACCCATGCACCCACTCTGCTCCTTGGCCTGGGAGCGCTATATAGCCTCAGCCTTGCTCTGAGCTATGTAGTGAGCAGGTCTGCTCTCAGCTTTAATGCATCTGGTAGGGCTTCCTGGAGTGACCTTGGACTTAATTTGTGGTTGTTGGATGATTGCCGTACTGGCCTTGCTCAGGTGCTGTGGGGCTGTGCCTGTGTTGGTGACAGCATAGTCCTGCAGTCCCCATCCTCTCTTGGTTTTCCTTGTGAAGCAGCCTGCACCTTCTGCTCCCTGAGAGCCTGAAGAAAAGTAGGGGCCTTGGGACATGCTTGGGTCTTGTCTCAGGAATCTCCCTAAAATGCTGAAATTTCCTTTTCTTCATCACAGGTACTTTTCTAGGCATTATTGGAAGCAGCTCTGGTACTTCTTTGGCTTTCCTTAAGCCAGTGCAAATATGTTCATGTATGAAAATGTGGCTACATGGAAAAGGCTGCTTAGCTTCTTCCTGGAAATAAAAAATTCAGTATAGCTATAAGCCTCCTACTATTTTTCTGGTAATGTTCATGTTCTTGCTAATTCTGGATTGCTGTCCTTTTATGCTAGTGACCTGAAAACTTTCTGCAGCAACATGGATAAGATTCCACCTTGAACCATGTTTCTTCCACAACAGGGTGGTGCAAGGCATCTCACTCACCCTGTGACAGTGAGTACAAGGGAGCATGAAGAGATGGTACTTGGGACACTGATGCTGAATGTTTCCAGAAGAAATATGCAAGGCAGAGTGTGGGGGGGATCATAGCTAGGAAAAATGGAATTTAAAACTCTTTTCAGATTTTTCTTGTTTTACTTTAGAGTTGAAAGTATGCAGTGACTTATAGTATCCATGGTGATCTTCATTCACATTGTTAAAGAAGACCTGATCACCAATTAGGCTAGCATGGCAATTTTTCTCTTCGGTACATAATGGCAGGCATTTAGGGTGCTGGATCTGTCCAGTCTTTACATATCTCTAGAAGGCTTGTGTGACAACTAACCACCAGCTCTGGAGCTGTCAGCCTGGCTTACAGAGGTTATTGGAGAGGATGCAGGGGCATATAGCTCTCCATTATAGCTTTCCACTCCTGCTTCTGATCTCATCCAAGTACTAAGGGTACTTCAAATTCATGCTCTTAAATCTTCCTAGGGTGCAGGACCAAAGGCTTGATTTGGAGGCAGGTTAATTTCACAGAGTAATTGCTTGAGCTCTTCTCAGGATCATGAGAGGAGAAAGCAATTTATATATGTAATTTTGGGGTTTTGTCATGACTACTCATTGCACAGGACAGGAGCTCATTACATGCTGTTGAAGCAGCCTGGGCAGAACTTGGAGGGATTTGCACCAGGGTTGAAGAATAGACTGCTTTAGGGTCTTGCCCCACTCTGGGAAGAGCAGTGATAAAGTGGCTAGAATATATGGCTCACATTGCATAGAGGCTGGGGTAGAGTGCTGGGAGTAAGACCAGAGCGCAGATTCATTGAGGGAGGGAAGGGCAGTTTACTATCAGCATAGTGTAGAGATCTCCACTTAGGTGTGTTGCACTGTATGCTCTCTTCTTTCCCATGTGTGGTTCTCCTATTGGGGTCCATGGGGGTCTCATACATTGACTACGGCTTCTAAAATGGACCAGACCTTGAGTGCTGGTCAGCTGTGTACATGAGGACAGGATCTGTTCCTTCTATGAAAAGGGACTTTAATTTGGTTCTTCCATGAGGTCCAGTACTGTGATGTATTCAGATTTTACATCAATAAAATGAAGTCTCTGTTCCCTGTCTTACTTATGTGCATAGTGTGGTGTTTGAAATAGTAGGTATTTTTAATGTTTCAATAGCTTTTTATTAAAAGGAAATGGAAATGGAAACCACATTTCTTAAATGAATTTTATCTCTATGGCAGTTCCAGCGATTCAGATCTGTGTCAGTGCCAGTTTATTGCAGTCTATTTTCTCCTCAGTGAGCATCTGCTTAACAGTTCAGTGCAGATACAGACAGATAGGAACATTCTAGCATGCACCTAACTCCACCCTGGGGCATGGCAAAAGTTACTTAGGGTACTAATTAATCTTTTCTTTTTAAAGCAAAAAGATTTTGGTCAAGTAAGATGTTTTGTCCACTGAACAGGTTAAAAAGATCTTGGAATAACACAAAATGAGGACTGTGCTCTCCCTCCCCATGTTATATCCCTTAACTTTTTTTTTTTTTGTAGCAGCAGTGTTTAGAACAAGTTGTTGTATAAATTTTATATTAATCTTTGTATGCTTTACCCTGATCTACTTATCATACTTGTGTAGTAATGTAACCTAACTGCTATGACCTATTATGACAATTTGCAGAGCAATAAGCCACGAAGCTCCCCCAGCTCATATTTTTCCCTTTCTTCTTTCTCCCCATTGACTACAGGATTATAATTATTTTTTTAAGGATTATTCACTCTCAAATTAAGAAACAGATCTTAATATCAGGTGCAAAATAAGTGCAAGATTGAAAGAGAAGTGTTCTTGTCTGTGTTTATGGAATTGTTTAAGAAATACCACTTTGGCTAAGCAGAGCATGGAAACATATAATTATCCATGCTATCTAGACTGGAAAGAGTGCTGCGAGGGAGGAGGAGGATGGCTTCCTGCTCCAGTAAAGACAGGGCAGTTTCCCACAGTGGAAGAGCTGTCCTTGCTGCTGAGTGGCGCCCAGTCAGCCATAGAGTCGTGGAGCAAAATGAGGCCAAGGTTCTTTAAACAATAAAGCAAAAAATAGGTATCTAATAAGAGTCCTGTGTTTTTACCTTTATGCTCCTTAAAGAAAGAAGCTGCTTTTGAAATGTTCCTCTGTCAACAGGCTTTGTCTGAGAAGTGCTCCTGGAAGGGAAGGATCTGCTTGGATGGGTCCTGCTGCAGGGTTGGGACACCATTGAAGGGACATTCCAGGTCAGTGGGCTCAGTCCCCTACTCTGACAGGCTCTACCTTATACAGGTACACAGGTAGGTACTTGCTGACGGTCACGCTGTTTCTGGCATGCATATGCATAACTATACTTACCTATAGGGGTGCTTGCAGAGCTGGAGCCTGCATACGTGGTGGGGAAACAGTGATGTGTCCAGAGCAAATGGACCCATTTGCTGACAAAACAACAACAAAAAATTGTTTTGCCAAATAAGGTGTTCAGACTTTCAACTGGAAAAACATACGATAAATTATACTCCATTATCTCCAACATGTGCTTCAGACAGAAGACTTCAAAGTAATTTTCAGGATTCTTACCCCTGTGTCACGATCTCAGCTCAATGAAGGAAGCTGGCTGTTCTCTCCCAGGAGAGACCATTGCAGCAACACAGCACTGTGCTTGCCAGCAGAAGGTCTGGCTACTAGAGCTGCATGATGAGGCAGGGGAATATCACATGGGTGACTTTGGGTCTGTTCTTGGCAGCACCAAGGGCAGCCAGGCCAAGGTTTTCTGCTGTACTTTGTGTTTTTTTTCCTTTTTTTCCTAAGCCTGATGTTACTTTGTCTGTAGTTTTTGCTCCTGATCCTTGTCACGCAGTAGGAAGCAGGAGGGAGTTTATTCAGGTTTCAGAGCTCCCCATCCTCCCCCCTTAGTCAGCTGTGTCTCTTCCTGTCAGACGAGGGAGGTACCAGTACCACCTCCCCGGTGCTGGTGCAGTCCCGACCTTGGGGGATTCTTCGAGGTCACCCTCCTCTGGCTTCTTATGGAGCGTTGCCTTAGCATTGCCCACACTGCTGGCTGCTTCTTTAGGCACACAAGAGAGTCTTGGAAAGGCTGCCACCTGCTTCTCTGCCAAAGGCGTGGTAAAACTGTCTGCAAGAACCATGAGGCTAGAAATCCCTCTAGAGAGGGGAAGCTGTGATGGTGAGGATGGAGTAGGGTCCCCACAGCAGAGGAGCAGCCATCAGGGCATGTGTTTTGGGTACAGGGATCCCTCTGGGAGTCAGTGGCCAGTTCTCCTAGGTGTGCTATAAAAAGCTTTGAGGAGAGAAAGTCATTTCACCTGCAGAGCCCTTAGATAGCATTCACCCCACACTGACTTACACTGGAAGACTTGTGTAGGGAGAGGCTCCCAGGGGAGGTGTGTGGAAACCCAGCCTCGGAGTATCTCTGGCTGGGACTCCCACTCCCTTACAGTGAGAAAAGTCTTTTAGCTCCTCATGTCCCTGTGACCTTGGTTTGGCACGGAGTGAATACAAAGCGAGGAGCAGCTTAGTGCTTAGAAGTGTAGCTAGCTAACTACAGCTGTCTTAGATCGCCCTTCTGCAAGATCTACAGATTGCAAGGCAGGAATGGGGGTGGGGGAGAGGATTTAGTCAGCTCATGAGCCTGGCTTCTCTGTCTCTTTTAAGAAAGCGGATTTATTGGTATTAAACATGTCTCTCTTAATGTGGGTGATTTAAAATGGAAATTGCCTTTGAAAGGGGATTTCCTATTAACTAGCTGAGAAGCAAAAATAGGATAATACCATCATCCCTATACAGGGCCCATAGATGAGATGCTGGAACAGAATGATCTGGTTAACTGCTGCTGCTTCAGAAATTATAGCTTCTCTGTAAGAGTGAGCCTTGCCCAAATTCCTCCGTGAGGAATGGTTGTATAGGTGCTTCCATAAAGTTATTTTTATGGAAAAAGCATCAATCTTACTGGGTCCTTTGGGTTTCAAGGTAAGAACTCACTAAATATGAATTCTGAGGGCAGGATCAGGAGTGTGCCCAGCTCTTACGTGTGTCGTATTTGAGGCTAGATGGAGACATGGACACTAGAAGACTGGACTGAGGATTCACATTTGTTACTAGGCAGTTAATGCCAATCAAAACTTGGATTAGTTAATGATTTTAATAAGAAAGAAAGCTGTGTCTACACACAAATTTGCACCAGTTTAATCCAGGTTGGCCCAGATAACAATTTAATTAAGTCTATGCAGCCCCTCTATGTGGAAGACTTGATTTACTTAATCTGAACCCTTTCAGTCTGCTTCGGTTAAAATGAATCTGTACAAGGGGATGTCTGCACAGCCAATGGAGATGGAGGTGGATATACGTAAGCTAGGTCTGGACAGACCAAATCCAGAATTCATACCAGCAGGCTACTGCACCTGGGCTGATTAATGGCAGGGCAATGCCACATTAGCATCATCATATGTCTCAATTAGGACTTTTTTAATGTCAGTGTACTATATCATAGAGCAGTGTAGACAAGTCCTGTCAAGCCTATCACTCAATTTGGGGACCAAGGCCCTTCCCCAAGTCCCTCAGGACACAAGGCAACATGCATTGGAAAGAAGCAACCCCTTGATTAGGTTGAAACACCTTTGCTTTCATTACTCATATCTCTGGGCAAAGAACAGGTCTTTTTGCAACCTCGTTTCCTCATTGCCCTCCCTGGTTGTGCAGATGCCACTCAATGCCCATGACAGGGAGATCATTGTCTTCCTGGTGGGGCCTGAGATTTGGGCTGTGTGTGATGTGACATGAAGGAAAACACAAATAACTCCAAGAGAAGATGGTTCTGCCATGGCCCTCCTGAAAAGCTCCTTTTAAAACTGTGCCTGGTGCTCAGAGCTTGTGGCCTTGAACGAGACAGAGCCTTCCTTTAAGGCCTTCTATGCTTATATAGTCAAGTTGGAGGAAATCATGGGGGTGATCCCAGCCTCTAATGGTGATACACCTGGTAAAAACAGTGTGTCTAAAGGGTCTTTTAGCTATCTGGGCTGCCCTTGGGTGCCACCCATACCAGACAAATGGTTCTAGCATGTGAGTCCCTGAGCTCAGTCTTCTCCTGGGGTAGTTTCTGAGATTGCCTAAGGCAGCCTGGGGACCCTCTTTCTCAGGCTGTGCTGCGTACAGACAGCACTCGGCTCACCCTGAGTTTTCTACCTCCTTTGAACTCAGCTGATTGCAGGCAGCAGGGCCAAGCCTTCAGTTTCTGCTGAGTGCCATCAATGCCCTCCAAGAGTTTACTGACTCCTACTTGCTCATGGTGTTTGCTTAAAAACTCCAGGATGGTGAAGCACAGGCAGGACTTTCTGTCTCGGGCTCTTTTGTATAGGAAGCTAAGTGACAGTGAGACAAGGGATTTGGTGTTTGGGAGTCACTAGTGCTGGTCCCAGGAGGTGCTGTGAATGCCTCCTTAAGAAAAGCAGAAGAGACGGAAGAAAGAGCAGGGAGGGGCTACAGCAAATAGTTGCTTGTGGATCTTGCTGCTTTGTGGTCTCCTGCTGTTGTGGCTTACATCCCCTGGGGAGCTCCTTCCAAAAACGCCCAAGAGAAACTGGGGTCTGCCTACCCTGTGGCTGTGGTGTCTGTTTGAACCACCCTCCTCTACAAGATGATCATGCCATTGCATCTGCTGAGGGTCTGCAAGGACCAGGTGTGTTTCCAAAGGCAGAGAAAAACATTTTGCTTCTTTTTGAAGGATTGAGGTGAGGCTGGAGGAAATACTCTGTGTATTGCAACAGCCCTGTTGAGGGGAAGGAAAACATGAGGCAGGTGGTGGATGCTTGTGGATCATTTGTCTTGGTTTGATGTGGGGGAGCTGACCCTTGGTATGTAGCATGATTATGGGAAGGGCAGAGGGACAGGGCTAGACTGAGAGCAGTGCTAAGCTTCTCCCTCGGGTCTCAGCCCTGGCTCTGGAGATACAGGAGGACAGCCTGCGGCAGCTGTCAGAATGCAGAGAGGCCAGGGAGCGAATGGGGGGTAGGTGGAAGTAGGGGTGGGTGTGTAAATGTAAGGCCTGTGTTGCAGATATGGCTGCTACCCCAAATTGCCCTCATTGGTATCCTGCATGCGTGCAGACCAGGCTGGTCAGCGTGCTCTCTGGAGATGGGACAGCTCTGTGTGGATGATGTGGAGCAGTGTCCTGACCACCTGCAGTGTGTGATCACCAAGGCTAGGGGGAAGAGGCAAGGGGTAAGACAGAAGACTGGTGATCCATGAAAGACAGGGAAGTGCTTGGTGCCTGTATGAAGGCCATTCCTGGTTGGACTTCCTTGGCCTCTGTGCTTGTGTGCGCTATGAGTATGTGTTGATTAGTTGTGGGCATATTGGCTGCTTGGCAATGGCATGAATGCCAGGGCCGGTGCTCTTGGTCGATGAGGGAAGAGAAGAGGATGGACTTGAGTAGATCCTAGCTACGGCTGGATAGAAGAGTTGCTGAGAGACAAAATGGTGGCAGGCCCACCAGCTTTCCAGTTGATCTGCAGTGGGTTGCTGCGATCTGACGTGGTTGGTTACTTGGAGGATTCATGTTGCTTGGCAACCCTGTTGTCACGGTTCAGCTGGCGATATCGGGAGGAGGGGGCACTTTGGAGGACACTGCTGTTGGGAAGGGAAAGGGGAGCTAGGGGAGGAGGGTAAGTACAATAACCACGGTGGTCCCCACTGATTGTGCTTTGCTCAGGGCTGTGTGGTGGAGCAAGTACTGGGTCTAGTTATGGCTGTGTGTGTAGTCCCTCACAGGTTTGGTGGGGATAGGGAGCTGGTGAGCATCTTGATGCTGTACAGGGGTGTGGGCAGAGCAGTTGACGAGGAGGCCGGGCACCCTGTCTTGATACTGACCTGGGTTTTGAAGAGATATATGGGGTGTGAGGGTGTGGGGACCCTGGAGCATGCCTCCCCATGACCTTGTGAAGGCATGCTGGTAAACATGGGGGCTGTAGTCTGTCCAGCCAACATGGTCTTTCTCAGAAATTCTGGCTCAAAGACCCTGCAGAGCATACTTCTGTACTTGTGCAGGACTTGACTGAGGACAGGAAAGCAATGGGACAGGTTGCCCAGAGAGGCTGTGCAGTCTCCATCCTAGGATATTTTCAAGACCCAACTGGCTAAAGCCCTGAGCAACCTGATCTGATCTCACAGCTGACCCTGTTTTGAGCAGGAGGTTGGACTAGAGCCTTCTGGGGTCCCTCCCAACCTGAATTATCCTATGATCCTGTGACTTCCTGATGGTGAGGAAGTCATGGGATTGCTGTTTCTCTGTCACTGCACTGTAAGACATCCACAGAGCCAAGAACTTCAGGTCAATACAACACCTCTGCAGTTTCCAACCCTTGCGGCCATTAAGAGAAGTTTGAAAACAAAAATGTCACAGATGCAGTGACAGTCAGATATGCAGTTAATAATGAAGCCAACTGTTCCTATTCACCCCCTCGAAGGAGATTACACTCCTTTCATTGCACCACACCAAGACACCAAGCAGTTCTGACCTCTGTCGCACTTCAAAAGAACAAGATGTTTAAGGAGCCAGT
This sequence comes from Aptenodytes forsteri, assembly GCF_000699145.1. Lineage (NCBI taxonomy): Eukaryota > Metazoa > Chordata > Aves > Sphenisciformes > Spheniscidae > Aptenodytes > Aptenodytes forsteri. The sequence goes on from NW_008794445.1 coordinate 4,780,759, forward strand.
CCTTTCTGATGAAAACTCTGAAATTGGTCTTTTGAGCAGTAACTCCCGGGGACATTTATCATCTGTACATATGCTAGATGCTTGCAATCATAGAGCTTGAGGCCTACCATTATTACCTGAGATTGAGTGATTAGTTATTTCAATTCTATTCAGCTGAGCTACGGCTGCTGGTAGTTGCACAGGAGAGTAATGCAGATCCTGGTGACTGTTCGGGGGGGGATGGGGCTGTCATCTGCCTGGGGTATTGCTGTACTGTGGCCCAAGAAGTATGAGTGGTCTTGCCAGGCTGTTTCCACTAAGCAAAGAAACTGCTTTTACGTCTCAGTGTATATTTTGTGTGAGCCCATTTATTTACAGCTGGTGTACCTAAGGACCTGTTTCCCTGAGTACTGTGGAGACAGATGATAATAGTCGGTTTCCTTGCTCACAATTTCTATGGCTGCCTTACCAGTCAGCCCTGAAGCCAGAAGATACCTAATTCTGTTCCATGTTGGTGTCGTGTTCAAGTGTACCAATGCCTCTCAGAAGTGCTGTCCTTTCAGAGCACTGGGTTGCAAAGTGGTGGTATCATGTGTAGTGGAGACCTACTCAACACCAGTCTGCCTCCAGCTCCTGGTGATCAGAATGGCCCACTTGGGTCTAGTCCTTTGTGCCAAATACGGCCATTTCAGATGAGGATTCCTGCAGTCGCTTGTGCAGTCCTCCTAACTCTTTCTTTGGAGATGTGTTTGGAACAATGGTAGCTGAAGCCAATCTTTCTCTGTGGCAGTTATGGTCCCTTAGTCTTTCCTTAGTATGCTTGGTGAGGGGAAATAAAGCTCAGTTTGCATTTTTGGGGGTTAAAGGTGGAGGGAGACAGTGGGAATCACCTGAGGAACAGAGAAGAGCTTGAACCCATCCGCTAACTTTGCATTGCCTGGTGCCTGCACCCAGGCCTTGTATGACCCCCATCTTCTCCTCTTGCATGCTTTTTGTCAGGGATCCTATGTGTGTGCTGGCTTTTCTTCTGGTGAGGACCTGGATCAGGAGCAAGGCCTTTTCCAGAGTCATATCCATCCTCAACTCTGGGACCCAGTATATCTGGAAACAGAGAAAAAACAGTTCTGGCTCCATTGTTTTTGGGGAGCTATTTAGATTTTTGCCTAACTGCAACTGACTGGCTGATCCCTGCCTCTCTGCTGTAGAGCATAATTTCTGGGAGACAGGGACCAACACTCCATAGGACCATGCTGTTCTCCGCCTCTGGGAAGGTGAGCAGCAGCAGGTACAGGGGACATGTATACATATGAAGATCTTCTGACATGCTGTGCTGTGAGCTTGCACACATCTCAGACTGTCAGCATACAGCCTTTAAGGCCAAGGGTGCAGAGGGACAGCTATCAGCTTCTGTCAATGGGTAGCAGACTAGTTTGAGGCAAAGTTCATCACTGAAGTCATAGGAGTAGTAGGCACTGACATGGTGTACACTTTTTATCCCTTCATGATGTGCCCCATGGCACTGCACACCTTGTAGTGTCCCAGAGGGAACACTAGCAGTTTTATTCAAAATGGGATCTCCAGCTGCTGGAGCTGTGGCTCTACAAACTGTCAACCTGAGGTGATGGCTCACCAAATGAATAAAAAGGGGTCCTATAACATTATAATGTAGGGACTGATGGATGGCTGAGTAGGATGTTTGACCCACTCCATGGATAACACAAGACAGCGAGGCCAACAAGGAGAAATTCCATCAACACTCGATTTGCTGGAGTCAAATCTGCCTTTGCTTAGCCCAACAGAGCCACCAGCATTGGGTGACTCCTGGTAGGGAAAGGCCCCTCGATAATATATGTGTCCATGGCAGAAAGGAATAGAATAACATAATTCACAGTTCATGGCTTTGCCAAATGCTGCTCCCTCCTACCACTCTCATTACCCTCTCCCCACACCTCTCTTCCTTTCTCTGCATCCCTTGAGGTGCCACCAGGGAACAATATAACCGAGACACAGACCTCCTCTGATGGTTCTGAAGATAAAAATATGTGAGAAAAGTGGCATCAGTGATATCCCCTTTCCCCCATGCTTTTCCTTCATTAGGTCATGGACTGTCCCTTGTGCCATCTGTGCCACTGAGACAGTGTCCTCTGCATGAGGTTGTGCTCCAATCTGACAAAGCTGTTAGCTGGCAAAGGCAAGAACATGGGAGCCTGTGGAAGTTGCGTCACGCAAGAGACACAGATCAGTTTTTGAGAAAAAATGTACAATTCCTTCAGGTAGCATGAAAACACATGGGCATCCTTGACCTAGAATAAGGACATGACCAGCAAGGACACAACAGCCTGCAGGCTCGCTCTTTGTCAGCACGAGAAAGCCTGATAGCATGGCAAGCCCAGAGTACTGACTCTTGACCGACATAGGGGCTGGAGCAGAGATGCCCAGCTGCTCTTTTGCCAGGGGAACAAGCCACAGCTCCACAGGAGCTTTATGTACTTGTGTCTAAAGGGCACAACAAAGGACAAATGGCCTTGTCATAAAACCAAACAACACAGCAGTATAAATACAGGGGAATGGCGTGAAAAGAGCACAGAATGTAATCATAGATTTCCCCCTTCTCAGGCAAACCTGTTTATGTGGGCCAGAGGAAGCCACAATTTTCACTGTGAGCTGTTTTGAGCTGTCCTTCCAAATAAATGTTGCCTTGCTCTAATGTCCGGTCTCTGTCCTTGGACTGGGAAAGTTGCCAGAGTGTGGCCAAAGCTCTAGGTGGACATTTTCTGAAGATGATGAGGGAAGAGTGACAGAACAGCGTGTGCTTTTCTGAATTCAGTGCTTGGTAAGGGATGAGGAAAAGGCATACCCCACACATGGGAGGGGTTCATACTTTCCATTTTCCCACTGCCAGGCCATAGAAACACAATTGGCACTTGGGTCCTGCCAGTAACATGTGGGGGAGAGGGCAAACTTGCAGGCTTGCTGGAGAATGGAGGCTGACCAGAAGCTGATGGAGCTGAAGCCAGACCTTGCTCTGTTGAGTTCATAATCACTGTGGAGGTGAAAGAGAACTCATATTTCAATAAGGCCTGGTCTTGGGATCAGGTTTACAGCTGATATATGGTAAAAAAAAAAAAAGCCAGAGCATGAGACAGTCTGTGGGTAGTGCATGCAATCAAGATGCTGAGGCTTGAGTTTGAGTCAGACCTAACATGAGAGCAAAAATGGGCTGCTGGGCTTCAAAGCAGTTGAGGTGAATGTCCTCCATTTCAATTTGATGGTAGATTGAAAGAGGCAGCTGAGGTGTACCAGAGGTATTTTGCTTATTGCCTCTTCCTAGATGTCTAAGTAAGGGGACGTCTAAGTAAAGGAGAGAAGAAGGTGGCAGTTTTCTTTAGAATATAGAGCAATCTGACAGAAATCTTAATACTTCTTCCAACTATTGAGTCAGCTGGCTCACTTGCAAACAGCTCAGGCAAAGGAAATCTATCCCTATCTGCACAAAGTAATTTGCTAAGGGTAGGTATCTTTTTTCAGGAAGGTGTGGTGGTGATGGGGCAGCATGATAACCTCAGTTGCTGGGAATAGATATTCTCTCCCTGCTATGTGAATATTCAGGTTTAGCACATGCTTTTCCACCTTTTCAATTAATGAGACTACTAAATAAACAGGCACAGGAGCAGGTGACCCTGATCCTGCTGGCTCTCAACTGACCATGGACACTGGTTTTCAGAGCTATTTTTAAGCTCATTAACATCTCTCTTCTGTTTGCCCCTGGGCAAGGAGCTATCTCAGGGACCACAGCTGCATGCTAACCGAGATAATTTTTCACTTTAAAATGTGTCTACAGAAAACATTTGTTTTAAATTAGATGGTCAATACAAACATACAATAAATGCTGGAGTGAGCACCTGACCCAAACCCTGTGGAACATCCCCAGCTCACAGGCTCTTGGCTTGCTGGTGAAATCATTCTTACTTCTGTTTTGAAGAATGCTTTCAGACCCACATCTTTGTGTTAGAAAAGTGATCTGCTTTTCTAACGTCATGCAGCTCCTTGTTCAGAATCCTTGTCAGTACGAATAGTATTTTCTGTCACTACCATTTCTCCCCTTGCACCCGCTCGGCAAGTTATTTGCAATACCATCTGCTTCACCTGAAGGAGGAGTGAGAGGAACAGAGAGAGACTCAGTGCTGTTATCGACCCCGAACTTTTCTGAAAAAAGCTGGGTCTGTTAGGAGGTCGTGAACGACGGGGCTTGTCAGAACTGCTGCACCAGCAGGGAGCCCGGCTGGTGACACTAATCAGTGCCTCTGCTTTGCCATGTTGCCATTAAAGTGAATCCACTCACTGGATATGCCCCACTCCATATGTACGTGTGTGTATTAAATGGTATCAAAAGTTCTGACAGAGCTTGCAGGTGAAGGAGGACATGAGAGGTGGGTGGAATTTCATCTTTGCTTTGCATACATCGTTTCCCTGTGTTAAGGACTGAAAGGAATCCATGGAGAAAAGGTATGAACCATGTGTTTGGGAGGAAAAAAGTAGTGATGCTTTGGTGGCAGTATTTTTAGGTCATAAGGTATTTAAACAAAAAATACATTCTTTGGGAGAAAACCAAATATTTGTGTACACTGCTGCTGCCAGCTTTTGCCTCAGTGGTGACACGTATATTTTTCAGAGGGAAGGATTTATTTTTTACCCGCAGTAACTTAATGTTCTGAGTGAGTTTATAATAGCACTGATTAACTGGTAGCATTTAGTTTGAGTGAAATATCAGCTCTGATGTCTGTACTCCTTTTTGCTCCAGACACTTTTATCAGTCTTGGAGCTATTTAACTTTACTTATTCCTTCCACAGGAGGTGGTTCATGTTGTAGCAATGTTCCATTGAACAAGCGTTAAGGATTTGAGGCTGCCTAAGTGAAGGTGAGGTATTCTGGGTAGCCTGAAGAAATCTGTGGAATAGCAAGTGAAAAGCGGGATATGTCCCACTGCTTCGTCTAGACGCCATGAATGGAGTAGGGCTTGCCTGCTACTTAACTAGCATGTAGCCTTCTGTGTAAGAAAAATAAATGTGCTTATTTATGGTAGCACCGATACTGTAGTACTTTGACCTGACTATAACATACAGAGCAAAGAAGTGGCATGTTATTAACTATTCTATTATCTACAACAAAGCAAGATAAAAGGTGAAAAGCAGGGAGTTTAAGTGACTGAATCTTATTGCCCTATATTTTTGTAGCGGACAGTTTCCCTGTTAATATTGGGAGCTGGGAAGCTAAGTTTCTTGGAATGTGACTAGCTGAGCTTTCGCCTTTATGTGGATATTGTGTTAAAGATGAGACTGGCTAGGTAGAGCCGTGGTATCTGATCCCTCAGGGTGTGTGCAGCAGCTCTCAGTAGCATGAGCGGTAAACTAGATAATTGGTGTGTTGGTTCTCATCCAATAATAATTTATTTCCTGGGAGCAACTTCAAAGCTTAATCCTAGAATTAAATCCCCTATTCCTCCTTGGGATTTTAATTTAGTTTTGAATGCTCTGATGGATCCTCTGCTAGAACATTGAAGACGGCGTTCAGACATAAGGGTGATTTTCCTGGCTGCTGTATGCCCTGTACGGAGAATAGGTGAATGCAGGCACTTTCTTCGGAGAGACTCTTTTTTAGCTTTTCATCACGATAAGCTGGCAAAAGCTACACCTTATCTCTTACTGAAAGCGGTTTTCCAGTTTCCTTTAAACCATGAAGGCAATCTGCCTAATCCATTTTGCAGCTCCTCCAATAAAGAGAAGAAAGAGTGTCATCACTTAAATCTGGAGAGAACCAATAAGGTTTTCATCAAGCAGAAAGCTGATTTTAGAAAAAACCCAGATAATCTGTTTGTCTTGTTAGGGTTGGAACAGGGTGGAGATGACTGCCTGGAGGGCTATGGTTTCCCATTCGTTCAAATGTGTCAGGAAACTGTGTCTCGTTAAGACCGGCGAGGTGGGACAAAATCTCCAGCCACTGGAATGATCTTTGCACCCCAGAGGTGGAGGAGAAAGGCTTCTTTCTCAGAGTGGTGCGAGGCAGTCCTTTGACCTTTACTTCATGCTTCTGAATGGCACGTGAAAAGGGATGGCACATATGACTAATGTTTGTATCGTGCTTTGATGATATACAATATAGCATCTGATGATAATTGCTGTTTATTATTAGATGCGGTGGCTTTTGACAGATAGGTTCTTCAGTCTGGGTGTGCTATAGGTAGAGGAGCCGTATATCATCTTAAAAAAGTGACAGTGTCAGTTTGAAATCTTGTCTGTGCTTTTGCAGTTTAAAAATAACACATTTCCATTTGAAAGAAAGAACTCCACAGTTTCTTAGTTTAATGTGTATGTATTTCACATATAAATGACCATTCAGGAAAACCAATTTCAGTGAGCCTGGTGTTCCATACTCAAAAGAATAAAACAAGTCTATAAAGACACAGAAAAAGCTATTTCTCCTTTAATCTACTTCACACTTCTTTTGATTCTGCATGACAAAAAACCAGTCTGTTAGTTGTTCAGGATTTCTGGGGACAGATTGACCACAGCAGAGACAGCAGGGGATGCTGCAATTATCGCGATGTAAAATGATGAGACCTCAGCTAAGTGTCCTGGTATGACGGCTGAGAGAACATGTATGTAATTTCAAAGCAAATACAACAGTGTTCACGATTCTCTTCTGCAGGGCTGCTGGCAGGATGAGTGTCCTCTGAGATAGCAAACAAAGCGAGTGGTCTCCTTGTGCCCAGGTGTCTTTGCAAGGGACTGACTAGAACCCCCTCCAGTGGCTTCTGGCTCAGTCCTGCTCTAGCACCTCTTGGTCCTGAGCCATGTGCAAAATAAAGGATAAAATGTTTCATGCCAAAATTCAGCTAAGTCCTTCAGCCAGGTGGTTGTGACACTGTCAGGTTTGTGTGCTTGTTTCTCTGTTTGCTTTCCCTTTAATTATCCGATAAAATTTCTTCATGCTGTTCTTTATGCAGCATGACATGGCATCCTTGCTTGTGGACCTGTGTGGCCAATGTTATGGTGATCTTCCAAAAACGTCATAGGCCTAGTACCTGAACACCAGGACTTCCCACAGTGTCTCAGACAGACCTGGGACATGGGCATAGAGGTATCTGGCCACTTTATAATCAGATTGGCTGAGTGGCGCAGGGCACAGAGCACTGTATAAAAGCAGCTGGAGACTTGGTTACCATGCTTTGCAGCCCATATGCAAACACCCAAAGGAATGCTATTCCGAAAAACCTTTTTATGGTGTGAATTATCCAGAGCAATTGATCCGTTTCATTGATTATAAGGAATTGCTCTTCACAGACATGGCTTTTCTTACACTGATGCAACTGCATCTGTGCTTGTGCAGATGACCCATGAATTGCCAGTCTTCTCCCTTTGCTGCAGACCCCATTTATCTAGGGACATACTGTACTGAAAGTGGGCTCAGATTTTATGAAGTCAGCGGGGTATTTACTAAGGGTTAAAGTTACTGTAGGGCCTTCTGTCCCTGTCAGTGCTCGCAGATGCTGTTCTGTGGTGGTAGAATGGCTCTGCTGCTCCGCCTCCTTCCCAACACTGTCACTGCCACATCCAGCCCTGGCTGCTTTTGATATAAGAACTTTCATCCACATTCTTTTATCTTAGGCAGGACAAGAACAGTATGGCCCTTAATTTATAGGAAGCATGGACACATTTAAAATAAATTCCTCAATTTATCTTACAAATAACATTTAAGTGTTTTTGAATTGAAGAGATGTTTGAAAAACCGATTTCCTGTCAGAGATGCTATTTGTTTCATTTTATGCAGTTCATTCATCTTAGTTGATTGGAGAAAAAATAAAAGCCAACCCCAGCTAGTGAGAGTAAACTCTGTCATAGTACTATGCTGCTGGAGATTTTGTAACAATTTTTATTTGGAGCCTGCCTCCACACCCATTATTTACAATAAATACTCCATCTTAATGTAAAAGTAATTTGGGGGTTAGACACTGTGCAGAATCTCGAGAAGAAGATAATTCTGAAGCAAGCGGCATTTTTGTGTGCCCAATTTCAAACTTCTAAGTGAGCCCGATTTCTTTGGTCAGGGGGAATGGACCCACTTTCTCTGAAAAAAGTATCAAATCGGACACTCAGGCCCCTGGACACTCAGGCCCCTAATCACCATCGGGAACTTGGTCCTTATGATTTATTTAAGAGAGAATTATACATATACATATGTATAATGTTTATATAAGATGTACATATACATCTCTTAAGTAGAAAGGGAACTAGCCTTATCCTTAAAAGCGAGCAGTAACATAGGCTGCCATGTACCATGTAACCGTGGAGTTGTGTAGTTTTAGAAAGAAAACTTGTGGTTGATGAATTCCTTCGCCTTAAGGTCACAGAAAATGATAATCTTAAATATTGCTGACTTGCTTAAAATAATTGCAGCTGTTCTCTTCTGATTGATAGGCCCCTTTTCAGAAATTGTTCCTAAGATACTTCTTAACCCTCCATTTTGTGTTTCTAAGTAATATGCTGGATGAAAACCATTCCCTCTCTTTTTTGTCAAGCTCCTTCTCCACTTGTTTCATCCAGAAGAATGCAGGAGGACCTGCACAGTCCTAGTTTATCCCTTCTTGCCATACAGAAAGGAAAAACATCCCTTGGCCAAATCCTATCTGCTATTCTTGTATCACTATTATCAGTGAAAGGAATGGGAAAGTCAAATGACTAATCTCTTCAGCTATTAGCAACTTCTGTATGTAAGAATCACTCTACATTTCTTTCCTCCAACTGTTCTGAGATAATTTCAGATTACTTCAGGCTTTGGCTAATATGTCTTCCATTTTTACTGAAATTAGAATGAAAAAGATCATAGTCACTTTTTTTAAGCATGCCTAAAAATGTTAGGAAAATCTTTCTAACAGAACAGACCTTACCAGCACCCTCAGGAAGATCCTGGCTGTCGAAATTAAAATATTGGTGTCTGCTTTTGGCAAGGAGCTCAAGCACAGATTCGTATTGCTTGTGGTCACTGCAGCTACAAGAAAAATACCACTGTACACCCAATGTACATGAACACAGCAACTCATTCAAGCTCCAGGTGGCATGTTGATAAATGCACGCGATTCTACAGCCACATTGCCATCCATAACCTCCCCTTACAGACCTGCAAACCCTGTTTGAACCATGTGGATGGACTCTGAAGTACAAACTGGCAGGACCCAGGGATTGAGCCTGCTGTGGTGCTTTCAGGAGGCTTTTCTGCCACAGGAACTTCGGCCATGCTAGCGTGGACATTTGCCTTATCCATGTTTTGCCCTGCAGATACATACCTGCAACAAAGGGCTGGCACCGAGTCGGAAAGTGCTTGGCTGCTTGCTGGAGCACAGCTCTTCGGCATGTGGGATCCAGCCCTCCTTGCCCGTCTTTTGAGGGGTACCTGCCTCACCGCTCCTGGACACAGAGCACACCTAGGAAGGTAGAGGCTACTGTGTTTTCCTTGGAGGGTGCTTTCAGTGGGGGGGATGCAAAGGCCAGACAATGCAGCCTGCATCAGCACCGAAGCAGAGCACATGGTGTTGGGCCTGGCGTCTGATTTTCTGCAGGGCAAGTGTAGCTGGGAGTCACCAAGGCCCCACTGAGCCCTTCCAAACCTCCTAACAAGATCCAGCCAGTGGGTCTTGGGTGGGCATTTGCAACCCTAGAGTGACTACATGTCCTGAAGAGTGCACTTGGCATGTCCACTTGGAGGGGCTCTGCCTTGTTATCCTCTATGGCTTGCCCTGGTTTGGGGCAGGCTTCCCCTAGGGCTGCTTCGCAGTGCTGTGGAGGGCAAATGCACGTGCTCTGCTCTGCTCAGGCCACCCAGAGCTAAACCCAGGCACGGGAGGGGACAGGGATGGATCCGTGACCACAGAGCGGATTGCACTGCAGGGGCGAGGCTGAGAGCACCCTGGGTAGCAAGGGCGCAGACACCCGCGGGCAGGGCAGTGCGGGCAGGGAGGAGTGTGCAAATGCGCGTTGCTTTCTGTTCAGACTGATTTCGTGTTGCCTAGCTTCCACGGGGCTCTGAGAATAGCAATTAAAGCATCGGGCTTAATTGTGGAGTATCCAATTTGGATATTAGCGTTATCTCCGCTCTCACTCCTTTCTTTTCGTTCAGATCCAATTCTGCTGCCTGCCTGCTGGCTGGGCGCCTGTTCCTTTCTTCATATTATTACTATTTTATGGTTATTGTTCGTTTCTTTTTTTTTTTAACGCATTCCTTCTCTCGGTCGCTTCCAACCACGCGGGTCGCGGACCCACGGAGCCCCGGGCGCTCGCCGCGGAGCTGCACGGCGCCGGCCCGGGCGGCTGCGGCTGCGGCT
>NW_008794445.1:4791165-4791808 GCF_000699145.1 Aptenodytes forsteri
GCCGCCGCCGGGGGGGAGGGGTTGATCTCCCGTGCCCTGCACGGTCTCTCCTCCTCCTCTTCCCCCGCTTCCCCCACTGCTCACTCGCGCAGCCCCCGCCCGAGCCTTGATTTTGCCCCCTCCCCACCATTTTCCGCGTGTATATTTTATTATTAATAATCACTAAGCTGCTTTATTAGTTCACTTTCCTGTGCTTTCTCCACCTCCGGGAAGCGTTCTCGGAGCTTTTATATTGCAGAGGATTTTTTTTAAAATGTATTTTTAGTGTGATGCTCTGAACACTTCCCCCTCCCCGCCCCGTATTTCCTACCCTGGCAGTATCAGAGAAGAGACTGAAGAAGTTGAGCATGTCTGAGGTGGATCAGCCTTGCAGGGAGAGATGGGGGCAGTAGCTGCTCAGAGCAGCCCGAGTGCTTGAAGCAGGATTTGCTGGTATGTATGTGGGTCTGCATTTTATGACAGCTGTAAGTGTGAATTGTTTTCCGTGCGAGATGGGAGGGGAAAGGAAAAAATACCTGCGAGTTCATTAAATAAATGCCTGCATAGCTGCAAACCCTGTCCGCGTGTGCTGGAGGTGGTGGTGGGGGGACACCCCCGGCCATCAACCCACCCCTAGGAAAAAAAAAAACAACCCGAGCCCAAC
>NW_008794445.1:4792557-4793678 GCF_000699145.1 Aptenodytes forsteri
CCGCTTGAGAGCACTGTTGGGAAATGCGTTTTGCCTCCCTTTCTTCTCAACATATTAATGTCTTTGCTGGGGAGCGGTTTTTATCCCCTTCAGACCCCTCTAATAGAAAATTGATGCTTATTTTTCCCTTCAGGAAGGGGACGCTTTGAGGATAATCATGCTTCACAGAAGAACGGCACCGACCTCCAGTTGCTTTAAACACAACCTCCTCCACTAGGGCTCCAGGAAAAAAAAATATTATAAGAATAATCATTAAAAAGGCGAAAGGAATGCTTACTCTGGAACCTGCATTTGACGATCCTCACCACTCGTGCTGCATATCCTCTGAAGTGATTCTCTCCGGCTTTTGAATTTGCACCGCTTCAAGACGCAAGATTGCCACAAAGAATCCTCTATTTTTTTTACAGCCAAATAGGATTTTTTTTTAACTCATTCCCCCACATTTGCCCCGCGACCCTTATTCTTCTTATGTGGATATGCAAGCAAGAAGAGGAGACTGGACATTCCCAACATGCTCTCTCCCTTGATCTGTCCGTCTAGAGGTTCTGCTTCTACAAACCAAGGTAGGGAAATTCCTGTTTCTGTGTTTTTGCTGGCAGCTCATTTTGGTACACGGGTTTGCCCAGGGAAGACCACTCATGGTAGAACAAAAGGCTTAGGGATGCTGCTCTTAGAAGCAGATACAGCAAAAAAAAAGGAGGAGACATTCACCAGACATGTTGATTCCCTCTTGGTTCATCAAATAGGACATAAAGAGAAGGCAAGAGGGATGCTTTGAGTTACATACCGTGTCGTGAATCGGGGGAAAGTCCCTTGTGATTTTTTTTGGGGGTGGGCAGGTGGGGTCGGGGGAGACACGGGACGAGGAACACGGCTTTGGAAAGGGGTGAAAACGAAGATAATTCCCATCCGTCCGTCCGTCCGTCCATCCATCCATCCATCCATCCACCCACAAATTGCCTCTTCCTTTTCACTGGTCCAGCGGCTCCTTGTCACGCTTCGATGTGAAAATAGAGCTCATTAGGAATAGCAGTACGTAGAAACCTGCTTGTTGCCGAGGAGGGTGGTGCGTTACTTAAAACCCACGCCGGCCTCTCGATCGTGAGCGGCCTAACGCGGGG
>NW_008794445.1:4794511-4807414 GCF_000699145.1 Aptenodytes forsteri
GGGGCCGTTGAGCCCCGGGGAGCATCCTGCGGCGGGGGCGCGCCTCTGCCATCCCCTCCCTCGCCTTGGTCCTTTCAGTGGCTCCTTCCCACATTTCTGAGGGGGGCTTGTCGGGCTATTGTTAAAATCCAGGAGCGGTTCCCCGTCGAGGGGTTGAGAGCCACCTTTCCTGCCATATTCTAGCTGTGCTTCTATAAATATCTAAGGCTTCCCAGGGTTTATCCGCGCCTGGATCCTCCCTGCCAGAGCGCTCCCTCCCTCCCGCTCCCTCCGCAAGTGGGAGTAGAAAGTTTACCTGTGCGGAGAAGAGGGCGTGTGGGAGCCTTTCTCCCGTTTTCGGGAGGAATTTCTCAGGCCCCGCAGCTCCCGGCTGCTGCCGGATCCACCAGGGACCCCAGCACCGCCCAGGGTCGGGGGTTGTAGCCCCCTCCCTCGGGTCTCATTTCCCGGTGAGAGCCCCTAAAAGCACAAGCCCCGGGGGAGGGGGGAGTGCTAGCAGGGCCGGGTGGGATGCACGCCCTCAAGGAGCAGGGCAAGGGGAGAGGAGGGCAGATGCTGGGCGAGCCCGGCTCAGCCCCTGCCCCTCTGCCTCCCGCCCCGGGTTTTGCAGGCAGATCGGAGGGAAGGGGGGGAAGTTGCCTGGGGTGTCCGGCAAGGGCGGCAGCCCCCGGCAGCCGGGCTGGGCTGTGTGCTCCGCTGGAGAGCCGTGCCCAGCACTGCCTGCCCAGTGCCCGTCACAGACGCCAGCCCTGCCCGCAGGGCACCGGGCCCAAGCGGGTGCCGCATCCCTGCCATGGCCCTTCCCAGCCGTGACCTGGGCCAGGTTTGGGCAGAGGTAGAGCAGGGTGGATGGGAGTTGGGGAGGGGTCTTGCAGCTTTGATGCTCAGTCGTGGGGGCAGGGACTGTGGGCCCACATCCTCATCCCACCTCTACCACCCAGTGTCTTTTGCTGCTACCTTTACCTGGGACTTTTCCTCACCTTTCCTGCCAGTTCCAGCAAGGGCAAAAGGAGGTTCCCTCTAATATTGCCCCCCACCATCAAGCACAGCCACCTCAGGCCTTGCAAGCAGTGCAGGGGGGGCAGCTGGTCCCCCCTGAGCTGCCCCTTGGGCAGGCAGGGAGGGCTGAGTATGCAGCACCCCCAGCTTATGGGGCCCTCAGTGCTACCCCACTGCACAAGCCGTTGGGGAGCAGAGCCGGGACACGGCACCCCAGGATGTGGGGTGACCTGGTGTGCCCCAACGGCAGCTCTGGGGAGATGGGCAGTACACATGTGGGTGCAGGGTGCTCTGTAAGGGGGGAGGTGTGGGTATGGGTGATTTTCAAGTGCTCACCCATGCCGCCCCAAAGGAGCAGCTCGTGTTGCCTCCGCATATCCTGGTTTTCTCTGGTGCCCCACCACACCAGCTTGTCTGCCAGTCCTGGGTGGGGGTCTCAGGGGGTTGGGACAGGATGGAGCAAGTTGAGGGCAGAGTGGGGAAACAGCCTGGGGGTGACGAGACCTCCTTCAGCTTCCCCTTGGCTCTGCCTTTCATACGCAGAGGCAGATCTCAGCACGGAAAAGGAAAGAAGCATGGTCAAACCCGCTACACCTCTTCCCGGGGACCCTGGGCTCTGGCCTGGTGACACACACCTGCCACACCAGCCTGTCTCAGCCTGCGCCAGTCCTGGTGCCTCTTGTGATCCCTTTGTCAGTGAGACCATAACTGGGCAAAGGAAGGTGTCAGGAGCAGCCCCCAGCCATCCTGGGCTGGGCAGGGTTCTCAGGATACCTGCCTTGATGGCTGAGTTTTACATTGTAGCTGTGCACGCAAGAGCACGAAGAGTTCATGAGGTGGAAAATACAGAACAGGGGCAAAAATCCCAATTTCCTATCCCCATCTAATCATTTAGGCTTTGATTTGTTTTGTCCTCATTTTGGATTACTAACTGCTCCTGTATAAAACCCCTATCAACATACGAACCAGAACTTCATCCCCAAACCCTTGCCTACAGGGGGAAAAGGTGGCGGCATTAACTTCTGCGTTTCATCTGCTGTTGGAGCTCAGCTGGGTCTGTTCCTTGTGCTTGATTTGGAAGAGGGCAGGTGGACCCTGGCTTCGGTGCCAGAGCCATTCTGTGCTAGCGCATGGAGCTGCACTCGCATTCCCACGCCGGACTTGAATTGCCTGGGCTGGCACCGGGAATCGGTGTCTCTGCAGTACCATGTGGGAGGTCTGGATTTGATTCCCAGTGCTGTTTTCTCATTCCCCCAAGCTGGCAGAGGATGGGAGTGCTGTACAGACAGCACTGCTTGTCTCTGCACTGGGCTCCGTTCCCCGCTCCCGTCTTTTGCTCCTTAGGATGCGCAAAAGCTGCCTGTGAGATAGTCCAGACTGAGAGCTGGTCCCTAGACGTTTAATCTGCTTGGCCTTTAGGGAGGCCACAGCTCTACTCTGCCTGTACTCTACTCAGCATGGCTTGGTGGGCAGTGGGGAAAGAGAGTTATCTTGCAGCTGGAGAATATGCAGAGGGTTTTTTAATTTTTTTTTCTCTTTTCTTTGTGTAAGCTGCAATTTATCACAAAGAAATGGATTAGTTAATAGGAGAGATGGACGAGATGATCTTTTTGAGATGGCTCCATGCACTGTGATTGCCTAATCTACAATGGGATACTGGTGGTATCTGCTCTGCCTGACATCGGGGCTCTAGGACTGCCTGACTCTTTTGTGATACTGTGATTAACCTTCTTGGAGATATATTTATACTTGATAGAAAAGCAGGGAGTGGTTGGGAGAAACATGGCTGATAAGTTATCTGCTATTACCCTGATCCATCGTCCACCCACCCATCCACAAGAATTCTTTAGACCACAGTGAATCAACTTATTAATTTTGTTGCTTCACCGCAGTGAGACGGACTAGCTACTGCTCTGGGTGCCTCACTGCATAAGATGAAATGGCAGTTTGAAGATCACAGCACTGAAATATGTGGAAGGGGAACCAGAGGAAAATAAGATGTTTAAAGCTAAGCATGGCCCTCCTGCTACAATTGCCTTGTCCCTTCTTCTGAGCCTTGTGTTTCTGCTTCAGCTGAGTGCGTCATAACGGGAACTAAAAAGACCATTTCTCCAGCCATGAAGACCATTTCTCCACCATCCCTCTGACTTACCCGTCTTGCTTGTCTGTTCATCTGAAGACAGGAGAGGAGGTTCCTGGCAGGTATGGACTGGCGCTTGCTCTAGCAAAATTAGTGGCATGGTGCTAATTGCCTGGGAATCAGGAGACCGACCCAGCCAGGTTAAATGTCAAAGCTACCCTTTCGTGGTGGGAGAAAAAAATCCAAATGAACCCACCCTTTATAGTTCAAGAGCTCATGGCTTCCTTAAGCCGCAAACCACCAGCTGCCAGCTAGAATTGTGCATCGGTGTGTGAACTGGTGTGTGTAAAAGTCGACCAAGTGCACGGTGGTGATCTGTGCAAACCAGGCAGCATACCTCCATGTGCCTGAGGTCAACTGCAGAGAAAAAAATCTTCTCTATCCACTCAGAAACAAATGCGTGGCACTAGGCAGTGTGCAAACTGTGCTGCGATCAAGTCAATTCAAACCATGGCTAATTTGGACCTCTCAAGGCAAGGCTGCTTTTTATTTAGTGTTTTGGTTTTCTTAGAAGCAGGAGAGAATGCTGGTTCTGGGCAGGAGGAGGGACTGGTTTATCTTTCTTTAATTTTTACGCATATGCTGAATATGCTTAATGTGAGGGGAATAAACATACTGCTTTTTCTGTACTCAGGGCCACTAAAAATGGGGAGAGGGAAAGGGTATGTGTTCTGAGACTCACTGTCAGCTGATACTTCCTAATACAGAGGGTATTTGCAGACTGTAAAGTATGCTGGGCAGCTCTCTTCCCTTTCTAACACAAGCAATCAAAGACCATGTTTTAGAGCCACCAATACAGATGGATTGATTAAGCATCTGGGGAAAAACAGAACTTACGAATGAGAATGTGGTTACTGGCTCAAAGTGAAAGGGATACTAAGCTGAGACCTCTGTAGCGTTCACTCCCTATACCTCTAACCCCATCCACAAGGAGGGTTCAAAACTGAAAAGGGTCACTGAAAGTGGCTCAGGTAAAGTGTTAGGTTGCCAGCTCTGAATACTGAAGATGTTTCTGTATTCCCAGAGCACATACAGTGTCATTAATATTGGTGTGCATGGCTGTGCTGAAACATTTATAGGGAAGAAACACTTTTAGGGGAAAAATGGGGATTTGGTCTTCATGGTCTGTTTGGTGGCTTTTCTCTGCTGATTGCTCATCCACCAAAACAGGTGTGGGGCCACCAGTTTATCTGACCTGAATAATCCATGGGACATTGTTCTGTTGCCCCTACTCACCCCTGGCATGCTAGGCACATAGGAGCTCACCTCCAGTTAACTCTCCATGTGACAAACTCGTAAGTTACCTCTCAAGGTAGCAGTCAGCCTACATTACTTGGTCTGTGTGTAGCTATCTAGTTGTGAGATGGGTACAGTTCTCACTTACTGCACTCCTAGTCTAGATTTGAACCACCGATCAACAAATGAATCACTCTAGCTACCGCCATCCTCTACTGGACCTGCTGTCCAGCCCATGTGTGAGCTCCGTATGCAGTCCTCGTTTGCTCAAAATGGTGAAATGATATCTCTAACACCTATTTACAGATGTGGTTAAACCCTGCTCAGATAACTGCATTCTGTTTGGGGGCTGCCATTCCAAGAGAGGGAAGGACTGGGGAGAGTGTGGGGGAGTGAACAAAGACAATGATCACAGATCGGCGAAAACAAGACCTGTAAAGAAAGGTTAGGAGAGCCAGGCAAGCTCAGTCTGGAGAAAAGGCAGCTGTGGGTGGATACCTAACTGTCTGCAAATACATAAAAGACCGTTACAGAAAGAGCACAGGGGCCAATTATTTTCATTAGTTACCGAGGACAGATCAGGAAATAAATGAGTGTAAGATGAAGCAGAGAGAATACAGATTAAACATCAAACTAAATGTTTACTGCAATAATGGTTTAGTGACAGTAGAAGATGCTGATAAACGCGGTGGAACGGCTGTGACTGAAGATATTTAAAGCTAGATGTAGGTGCTGAACTATCAGGTTTTTGCATCTAATAAAGTCTGTCTCCAGTGAACCATAGATCATGATATTTGCATGCCTAACCAAACAACTTTGGAAGAAAGATATTGAGGTCAATCTGTTCTGTGTGCAGGAGGGAGAGACTGTCCCATTGGAGGAAACCCTCCCCACCTGAGTGGGTTTGGCACTGGCCCTGTGCTCCAAATCTCATATGGTACATGTAGGAGTCAACATGATGGTGTTGACTGGTGCCACAGCTTGAGCATATCGGGAGATCCCCAAAGATGTCCGGTTTTCAAAACCTCTGGTATGTTGTGACAGCGCATCCCGTCCTGGGGGATGGCTAGAGCTTCAGTATAGAAATCTGCAGAAGAGACTGACAAACCTGTCCCATGCGAACGATGCTTTAGCATTTGCAGGCGCAGTCCTTGAATCCTGGGATAAGCTGGGCTGTTCTACATTGAGACCATGTCCCTTTCCTCAGGAAGCTTCACCTGTCTGTAGCCATCGCTTTCAAGGTTTTGCACTGGCACAGCATCTGAATAGCTAGTGTGCCAAAACCTGATACTGCAAGGGGAGGTGACGTATATCATCACATACTGAACGACGTGAAAATACATGCCTTGCTGTTTCATGATGTCATTCTTTTGTCTTGCAAGATGAGCTACAGTTTAAAGGTGCGTTATGTTTACTCACCTTTGCAGCTTCCAGAAGATAAAATGGGATTTGGGGAGCCAGGAGCATCGTGGTTTCTGAGAATCATCGCTTCACTAGCCAGCCTTCACGGTTGGACCTCTCTGTGCCCTGAGTTGGAGGAGCTTCCTGTGCATGGTTGTGGGTTGGATAGGTGGCTTTATTAATGGGTTCAGAGAGAGGTCTCCCTACTGTGAGTCAGTACAGATTCCCCTGTCCGTAGCTGAGAGGGCTGAAAAGTGCCATTTTGAGACTGTGAGTTTGGCCAGCATTGGGAACTTACTGTGTGTATGAACTATGCCAGTTTATATCCTCCTGTGCATCAGCAGAAGGGGGGACTGTGGTGCAACCTTGGTGGTGGATTACACTTTTTTTTAGCAGAGCAACAAGCGTGTAATCCTGACCTCTGGTGTTTTTCATAAGAACCAGGAATTTTCTATACAGCTGTCCAGGACAAACTCGAACTCAAATGGAGGAAATGACATGTTAAGCTCTCTTTTTTCATTATACTTGGATTGAACATTTTTATTTCACCTCTTCTCCTAATCTCTTTGTTAGGGTTACCATGCACTGTTGAAGAGCTAATATACACAACTCCTTCCTTGTGGATGTATTGTTTCTTACATGTATGACCTCTGAAGAATTTGGAGGATTTTGCAAAAGGAGACAAATGTAAAACTTATTAAGTTCACTATTTCAAAACAGACTAGAAGTTGAGATGGTTACTAGGAGCCAGCCGAGAGAAATAAAATTTGGTGTCATGAACCCACTGATAATTTACTAGCACAAATGCCATGTCCTACATCACAGCTGATTGCCTAATGAACAGAAAATTGTTTTCAGGTGATAGGCATAATAGCCTAATGATAGCTGAAGACAGCAGTGGCTGTGCGTTGCCTCCAGCTGTGGGCCATGAACAGGGCACAGGGGGATATGGATAGGTGAGAGGTTGTAGTCTGTCATAACAAGGGACTGTGGTTTTCCTCTGCCTTGGGACATCTGCTACTCCAGCATCCCCAGCTGGAAATGAGGTCCTGGGGATACACAGTGGACGTTTGGAATGTGAAAGGCGAAGGCTCTAAATGAATACTGCCTGGAAATGAATTGCAGATCTGCTAGGAGCCTAAAGCTGGCTCTGATTCCAAGGGCAATCCTAAATCTTCACAGCATCTGGGGGCAGGTGGTTTTGAAGGCTATGCAGTAAGAAGAATGGCTCCACTGCTTCATGGAAAGGTGTAGAGATGCTGCCAGCCACTCCAGGAGGAGGATGGAGAAAGGGTCGCTGCTGTGAATCTCGTTGCGCCAGGTAAAATGGGATGTTAATTAATTGCATGTGACTGGATTGCTGGGGAATTTCTGTCACAGGACTCTGCTGAGAAATGCATTTGAAGTGCATTGTGGCAGAGGGAATGCACAAAAAGGCACTAGCTTGTGGCTACTCGCACGTAGGCATACGCTTGTGTGGAAAGCACACAGGAGGGATCTGCATATCTCTGCACCCCTCTCTCCTCCTCTATAATTCTCTGGTATTGCTGGCTGCTGTAGTCAGTGGCCTAAGCATCTCAGGGGAGATTCCCTTGTGTCAGACATGTTTCAGCAGAGGCAAGCTGAAACATCAGAGGCTGACAGTCCCCAAGGGAGAGTCTAATGAAAGCGACAGAATGACATAATCTGTTCTTGCAGTCTCTCCTCTTCAGCTTTCCACGTTTTTGGTGCAACTTAAAATTACCCTATAATTTATTGCTGAAAAAGTGAATATTATATATAATTAAAATTGCAAAGATAGTGTCCTGAAACATTGAAAGTCAAACTATAAAAGCAGCTTGGATGTGGTCTGAGGTACCACGTATTTGAGTATTCTGAGAGGAAGCTTTTAAGGCTCCATCTGGAAGTAACAAAAGTGGTAAATGCCACAAAAGCATAAACGGAATCTCAGAACAGACACTGCAATCATTTCATTACATGATGGGGGGCCTGTACTCTGAACAGGAGGAGATAAAAACTAAGTAGCTTAGAAAAATAGGATAGCTGTGGGATGGCTGCCTTGAAAGATATAGTGACTTTTACAGAAAGCTCTGTTTTGAATCCCTGGTTTGAAAGTTTGCAAACTTTCAAACCAGGGATTTGGAGAGAGCTGTAAGGATCATACTTTATCCGCTTTTAACTTGCACCATTTCAATGGGCAGCAAAAGGGCTAAAAGGATCTCTGAACTTCAGAGTTCAGAGAACTTTGCAGGAGCTAAGTGCCTGTGCCTCTGCACTCCTTGAAGCAGAAGCTGGATGCCCACAGTGGGTATCTTACGTGAGCAACCCTTTCTGTGCAATGGTTTTTTTTACTGGAGGGAGGAATAACTTTCAGAAACCAGGAGACACACAATAGGAGATGATTGTTGGTTAAGAACATACCTCGCCTTAATATTCTTATACTTTTTTTTTTTTTGTTAGGACACTGAGGTGAAATCATGTTCCTTGTTCACAGCTTGTCAGAGAGATCCCTGACTTCAGCTTTTGATGTTAGAGATGGTGATTAAGGTTTTTGACAGGAAAGGTTTGTAACAGAGGGAACGTGGCAGGAGATGAATTTACTGCCCCACAAAAAAACCCCATTAATTTCATAGATTTTGCTAGTTCTGCACTGAAATTTAATTAGAGCGTTTGATGTGTTTTCATGAAAAAGCAGAGAAAAGCCCAGAATAGCTAGCAGCCTGGTAAGCAGAAAAGTAACTAGGTTTTGGGTGACGCATTCCTATTCTGCATATTTTGGAGTGGGGACTTGTCCCCGAGGCTGTCCTAGCCAACTTGAAGGCCCAGACTACTGGGTCCTCTGCAGTAATGCTTTCTCAGTTGGAGCTTTTCCAGTTGGAGCTGTTCTACTTTATATAAATGCCTATTCATTGTGCTGGAGAGGGAGTGTTCTAATGACTGGGCTGAGGTGGTAGTTTGTTTCTTTGGCCCAGTATAAAGTAATTACTTATATAAAGGGAAATAACTTCAGTATGAAAGAAATGGAGAAGCAGGCTCCATAGCCCAGAGGCTGTGGAGTCCTCTGAGATATGGGAGACATGGGAGCTAATTCTCCCTCCAAACTAGGCAGTGCGGGTTTGTTCTTGTTCTGCTCTGGATGCATTTGTATTTCCCGTTGACAACAAAATGTTTCATTTAGCATCCGGCTCCAGTGCTGACCCCAGGTGGGAGGAAAAAGTGACAGGAGGAGGTGAATTCCCAGGGAACAAAGACCTGATCCTCAAGCAAATGCTCCTAAACAAAGGATGAGGGATGAGAACTACAGAGACTTTGTGACAGGGAACTAGAGTTATTGCGTCAATGAAAATTTTTATAACTTCCTAAAATGTGCAGGTAGCTCTTTAAAGTTGTCTCCAGATCTTTAAAATCACTTGGGATTTTCATTCCTGCAGTTCGTATCCCTCAGTATATCCCTTCTCGTTGTTCATTATACATTTGCTTTTATAAGCTTGGTGAGATGTTTGACTTTTATATGGAAAGGGGAGTGTTTCCAGAAGCTAACGCTAGCTGTGGGAGACTTGTTTCCAGAGGATCTCCAGGGAGTCAGCGGAGAAAGAAAGGGTCTTCGAAGGGCAGTGTAGAGCAGGAGCCCAATGGATGTGCTCCAGCTTGCCCTCTGGAGAAGCTAATCCCTATTGACTACAAAGGCAGCCTACGTAGGTGAGCTTCCTGAAGGCTTTTAAGTCTCTCTTTTGTTCTGTGTGTATGCATGTTAAGGATGTACAGGATTTGGGGCCGGACGAGACAGGAGTTGTATTAAATTATCCCTCTTTCACCACCCAGTTTGGAAAACAGTCACGATCCAGGAGGAATCCAAAGTCTCCTGATCCCTGGTCCTCTGTCTTGTATTTTTCCACTGTAAGAAAACTGGCTACCCGATAGTCCATCTCGTTTTGAACATGAAGGCCTGGAGATCCCTCAGTCTGGATCTGATGTAAATGGTTCCTGAACGTGATTTGAATTTGCAAGAAGCAGCAATGTCCATATAGCTGATGGACAGCTTAATTTCAAGCCAGAGAGTGGTAAGTTGGCACAAGAGGTCCCTTGACATGACCAGGTATCATAGGGCTGGTCCTTGGCACTCCACAGAGAACTGTCCCTCAGGATGCTGCAGGAAGGCTAAGGAGAGATGGCCAGGGCTTGCTTCTTCTATAACCACTGTGTCCCAGGAGGGGAGCTGGTGTAAGGATGACATTTAATTATAGGTCTTTGTACATATTTGCCTGCATGCATTTAGAAGCACTGCCCATTTCCACCAAGGAAGTTGTTTCATAAGAAAATATTGCTTGCATGATGAAGCATAAAAATCGAACAGAACAGAAAATTAGAGAGGCTTGCCCCGGCAGTCTAACCATGTCCTTTGAAGTGCACAGGGTAATACAGAAATCTATGTATCTTCTTTGACATGACAGTCTTCTGTGATAACTGTAGTTCGGCAACTGTGGCAGGACAAATTGCGATGTGTACCTACACAAGGGTTCAGCTGCAGCCCGTCGTCCCTTTGAAGTCGGGCAGAATCTTGGCATTGGCTGTGGTGAGGATTGGATCGACTTTGGATGTCTGCTCTGTGGTACGAGACAGAAGGGCTTGCAATATTTCTTTGAATCAGCTTCATTTCAAAGTATTATTGTTTATAAACTTGTCCACTTTTGTCATCTGAAGAACATCTTAAAGAGTTATTGAGGTACTGTCTAGGTTGCTATTTTGATGCCTGCAATGAACGCTGTATAAATCCTTGATGTTAGCTGCATACAATGGGTGTAATTTTTTGTCTTTGTACTTGATGATTTCCTTGTTTTTTCAAGCATTAAATGATGTGATTTTAAGGATACCAACAGATTCATCAACATTTCTTTTGCTGTGTAAGTTTTCAGATGTTTTCTTGATCACCTAATATATTGCTTTTCCTGCAGTATAAAACAGCAATAAGTATAGAATCTGGTTGACATTCAGTTTTGGGATCAGATTAAGTTGTGTCAAGTTTCCTCCTCCAAATCCTCATGGACTGTGCCTGGAGGAGAAAAATCAATGACTCTCTGGTAAGAACTGCTTAAAAGGACTGTATTTGGCATAGCTGAAATTTCCATTTGAACAGAATTTGAGACCTTTAAAGCAACTTAATGGTATTTTCTCATAATCTGGATGACTTTGAAAGAGTAATATAAAACAATGGTTTAAAAGTTGCAGCACAAAACTTGATGGAAAATCGGAGAACTTGATTTTACTGTCAGAGATCCAGAGGGAGAGAAAAAAGAAAAAGTTAAAGACCTAAATTCCCTTTAAAACTCCTAATTTTCTTTATTATAGGATGTCTAAATATTTAGTGCACTTAAAGGAGATGGCAGAAAGACAGTGTTGGTCCAATGCCTCTCCTGGATATGACAAATCTACACATTCTTTAGGTGAAGCCTGGGGTTTAGAGAAGTTCGTGTGCAAAAGACTTAACATGAACCTTGGCTTTACTGAAATGCCACATTTATTACACCAGCTAAAGAAATACAGAACTTGGATAAAAACATCCAGAGATAGTCCGTTCAATGGAAGATCAGTATAGCAATGTAAAGAGAAGGCAAATTTCACTTAGAAGCAGCAGGTTAAGCTGTACCTCTTAATATAACTGGAAATGAAACACTATACATTCACACCAGTAAATAGAAGAACAAGCCATACAACCTTGAGCACCACTTGCAGTGCACTGAATGGGTGGTGTCCCTTGGTGCAAAACTGGAGGGCTTGGAGAAGATGTAATTGAGAATTGTCTCATTGCTTGCTAGAGCAAGATGGTGAGAGCCACACTAAGATTTTTCTTGGCAATAGTCAGCTCCCAGTTGGCTGAAGCCAAGCTGACCTTCTCCATCCTGGCTGAGCTGGTCTAGTATATGCTGATCAACATTTGGCAGAAAATGCCCATCCTTGGTCTGTGCCAGGAGATACGGTCAGGTGGTCTGGTTGGAGTTCCTCTACTCTACATGTATGCATAGGTCTGGTTTTTCTTTTCAGGCTAAAAGCATCCCAAGGTCATCTTGGACTAGCCTCCTGCAAGAAGGACCCATGGGCTTCAAGTAAGCGCAAAGTGTAGTGGTGGGAGAGGTGTACATGTGCATCTGCACCACGTCATGTTTTCAGAACATCCAAAGGATGGGTACTCCGCAGTATTGTATTTTTATTCAGTCTGCTTTGTTTTCCCTCTGCTCAAACTGATCCTGTTACTTGTAGTGAGGATCTTTGTGGTGGCACTAAACACCATCATAAATCCAGGCAATTCACACACATTGCGGCTTTTCAAGTGACTTGAATTGTGCTAAGTCTCTTCCCTCACGTCTTTCTGTTGGCACATGAGACTGGAAAGTTAAGCAGAAGACCTCTTGCTGCTGGTGAGGGGGAATTGGGCTGACACAGATCATGAGAATAGGTGGTGGCAGAAGGGCAGATTTATACACCTTGTTGGACTTTCACTGGCAGTAAATTGCATTCCAGTCTTGGGAAAGCCTGGACCCTGAGGGTCTGAGAGCTGACTCATAAATTTACCCGCACTAGCAGTACACATGCAAGGGAGAGGGTGGGAGGGAGTAGCTGGTGCTTTATTTTCCCCTGTTTTCTGAGGAGAGGGAAACTGGTGCTACAGCCTGCTGGGTGTGGGTAGATGTGCCCCCCTTCACCTGAGGCCCAGAGCAGAGGGGGAGCAGGCACAGCCAGAGGCACAGTGGCAAGGACCCCCGACCCACTTCATTTAGGCACTGCTGAGCCGCAGCTGCCTTGTGGCTAGCAGAAGCAGGACTGGGCTGAGCACCATCTCCCCCCCAGAGCTGAACAACTGCGGAGGCGATGCATCAACGCTGCCCAGGGCTAGCTCTCAATCCACCCCCGACCCTGTGGCACCCCACCTTCCTCTTGCTCCTCCATCCTCTTCCCCACCTCCTCCAGGCTGGACAAGCCCACTTGGATTTCATGCCATCACCCCCAGCTCAGGGTCGGGGCAGCCCTTCAGGCAATGGGTGTGGCTGGGGGGCAAAGCCATCCCGTCTCAGTACCTTTGAACTAGTTTGGGAGCTGTTGGAGGCTCTGGTGACTGTAGGGGAGCCGGGGGG
>NW_008794445.1:4807499-4809512 GCF_000699145.1 Aptenodytes forsteri
GCAGGGAAGAGTTTTGGAGGACATTTCAGAGGGACAAGGTTTGGAGGAGGGGGAGGGTTTTTTCTTCTGAATCCTAAAAAACCTTCTTTGCACCACGGTCCTGCATCTGTGACTGCCTCGTGCTTGGGCAGCAGCTGGGGTGCTTTGCACCAATGTGATGTCTCACAGAAAGGCTCTGAAGAAGCCCTTTGGCAGTTCTTGGTGAGGGACTGATGCTGGGGACAGGCGTGTCAAAAATCCATATTGTCTTGTGAATTTAGGGATATGCCTTGACTTTACTCTGATGACAAACCCTGTGCCTTTTGCTTTGTGAGAGTATTTCCATTGGAAATCAAAGAGATTTGAGATATATAGCTGGCTAAGCAGTCATACCTCAGAATAGGATTTGGGGATTAGCAGAGTGGATAATAAATTGAATAGTAGGAGTTAAAATGAGGCTGCACTTGGAAATAAAGCAGAGATGAGAGGTACACCCCTGGAAAGCAGTAATGTCAGACATGACACTGGGGTTACACTGGTTAGCAAATGAGATACGGGCTCGCAATATGATGCGGCAGTGAAGAAGCTGATGTGATTTCTGGATTGCATAAACAGTACTATTGCGTCTCGGAGCAAGGAAATGTTTTCTACGTGTTTCTAGTCATGTTTTCATGATGTGCCTGGTCTGAGTGTACCTAGGCTGTTGAGTTCATTTCTGGAGAACTCGGTGCCCCAAAGATGGCAGCAAATTAGAACAAATTCAGTGGAGGAACAAAAATGATTAAGATGCTGGAAGGATTGATCTAAGAGGGAAGATTAAAGTAACTAATTACATTTAGCTTGGCCAAATGACAATTAAAAGAGAGACGTGATGACTGCCTTAAAGTGTGTGCTTAAGAATGTAAACACCGAGGAGAGAGAGAGAGAGTGAGGAATTGTTTAGCGCTGTTGGAGCGGTGGTTGGTTAGATGCCTGGTCTGCACTGCTAGGGGAATTGTGTAGGAGCCTAACCAGAACCGAAGGAGAAGTAGCTGTAACCAAACAATCGCAGCAAACCGAACAAAAGGAAGTGCTGAATAGACAGCACAGTTCCTGCTGTGAAGTGTAGCAGAGGCTAAAGTACCGTTCCCAGGGAAGCGATGACAGCCTCTGAACAAAAGTAGCTCTGGGAGCTTTGCTACAAGGAGTGTCCAAAATTCTCCAGGAGAGGAGGGAAAGGATGCGGTGTTCCCGCAGGAGTCCTCCCCCTCCAATTTGCAGGACCTGTAGATCATTTCTCCCTCGTCCTTTTGGCTGTGGTTGTGTAGTGTTGCACCCATGTCGGGGTGTGGTGTTTTTTAAAAAGACAGTTTGCAGGCTGGTTTGCAGGGGGAGTAAGCAAGGGGATAGGGGTAGGTGACAGTAGACATTAAGTCCTGTAAGAAATGCTAAGAAAGCCAGGCATGTTCAGTCTAGAGGAAAGGTAACTGTGGGTGGAAACCTAACTGTCTGCAAATCTGTAAAGGACTGTTATAAAGAGAGAACAGGGGCCAATTATTCACTTTAGTGACTAAGGGCAGATCTGGAAGAAAGTGGGCCCTTAGCTGAAGCTGGGAAAATTGGGATCCGTATGAAGGAGAAGCCTAAGTGTCGGGTGACAAGGAGGCTAGGAGGGGGTGGGGGAATTGCCGTAAGTATAGATACCCAGGGATGACATTAGACACCCACTTATCAGGAGACGACACAGGCATCAGGAAACCGATCTTGTTTCGCAAGATTTTGCATGATTTCATAGCCTTTAAAAGGCTGTTGAGTTTGTAAATGAGCCAGTGCTGTGGTGCTTTTTCCTTGCAGGTTATTTGTTCGGGACATGTTTGTTTAATGTTTCTGTTTAATTATGTTTTCTTCTTTGGCTATGGATCTGTTTGAATGCTGCCTTTTGCAATGGAGGGACTACGGATGAAATGCACACTTCTTATTAAAAAAAAAAAAAAAAAAAGTAATGAAAAAAAAAAAAAAAAAAAAAAAAAAAAAAAAAAAAAAAAAAAAAAAAAA
>NW_008794445.1:4809621-4836224 GCF_000699145.1 Aptenodytes forsteri
AACACAACTATTTATAAAAAAAAAAAAAAAAAAAGTAATGAGGAGCTCGTTCCAGCAGAGTGTGGATTAGCTGGTTTTTTTTGGCCCCTTCGGTGTGAATGTTTTCTGAGGTATGAAATAACTTAATTAGCTTTAAAAAAAAAAAAGTCTCTGTGCAGTACTATATCTCCTCGCTTTGACAGGCACAGGAAAATATCATGAAGCAAGAGCTCTTATCACAGTGTTTCTCATCCAGTTGTACTTAAGAAATCCTGCACACTTTTCATATAAAGTCCATTTTCAGATGCTAGGAGGATATTCTGTATCTGGAAATATTAATTTCCTGATCTGCTTTTAAGACTGAGCACATTTCCATGTGAAATGAAGAGGTGAGGATAAGAAACAGAGCTATGCACCTGTGCAGTATCTCAGCTGGTGGCTCCAGTCTTTCTAGGTGAATGGCTCTGTCAAGCCTGATGTGAAGAGCATCCTAAATCTATTCTTTTGTGATACCTGTTTGGAGGGCTGTTTGTAAAATAAATGCTTCAGCTTAGTTCCCTGTATGACAGTGACTGTGTCTCAGTGACACAGCTAGCTCCTGGGCAATTTTAAGAGGGAGTTCAAAAAGTGACAGGAGCCCCGGATCAGAGAAACAGGTTCTTGCTGTAAACTCGGAACACCTTTTAAGGCGAAGGCTGAAGCACTGCAGGCAAGTGGGGCTGTGCTGTCCTGGGCTGTCTTGTGGTAAAGATAGGAGGCAGGTCAGCAGGGTCCCATATCTGACTTTTCCATGCATTGGCTCTTATTCAGGTAATGAACAGCTGTGGTCAATAAAGTCGTTTCCCTTCCCTGCCCCACCAGTTTGTTCCTGCAGCAGTTCACTGGTCTGGCGAACCCACCTTCGTTGCTGGTTGAGGATAGCGTGTCAGGCTGACTGGGGTCACTAAAACGCAGGCACATGTGTCCTGCCTTGCTGCCTACAGGCAGTACCTTCTCGTGAGCATGGCAAGCTGGGGTTGGCCAAGTCTTAAACAGTAGTAGGGTTTGTCAGAGCCCATGAGCAAGTCGCTCAGCATACCTGTTCATCTGTGAGCTGGGATGATGGACACACGCACCATACAGCTGTACTCAAAAGTCACACTTTCTTTTGTGTTTGTGAGGTGCCCTGAGACTTTTCAGCTGATTATGCTGTAGAAAAATACTTACTCTTTACTTGGTCTTGACTTTCAGAGCTCTACCCTTGGCATTCTTCAGTGGTTTGGCACTTACTGAAAGAAGTAAAGCAAAAGCATCGTACAGAGCAGAAAAGCACTTCACAAAGCATATTCTGATGTAGTCAGCTCCTTGAACAGCTGCGACAGGGACAGGGAAGCAGCCAGAAATACAGAAAGGGGAATATGATGAGAGATTTATGCTGGTGAATACCAGTCTATGATTGGGCCCCAGTCCTGCAAGATCTATGTCTAGAGAAGATCTCGCTGCTCAGTTCTGTGTTACCTGCAAAGCCCTCATCCCAGACTTCTAAGGCTCTGCAGCCAGTGCTGGATTTGCAGATGTTCTGCATGATATGGGATTTTTTGATGCAGTCAAATCCCATGTCCTCATTGAAACACGTATGGGGCATGTTGCTTTGCCCTGCATTTCTGTCATGACTTTCCACTTCCTATGTATTTATTTATCTTTCTATTTATTCATTTTTTGGAAGGCAGACAATGGGCTCATGCAGTTTATGACTTGCCAGTGCAGCGAGTCAACCCCATGCCCTGGACCTGTAGAGTCTTTAGGGAGAACTGCACTGCTGTTGCTGGTGTATTGGATGATGGCGAGGAACTTGGTCTGGAGCTCTCTACAGCAGAACAGAATATTTCTACCCTGAAGTTAGCTTTGGAAAATTTAAAACGTTACATTATACCTAAATAAATAAAACCCCCAAACACCTTCATTCTAGAAATGAGTTGGTTTGAACAATGCAAAACGATTAAGAAGAAAGTCTGTTTCTTTCCCCAGAGTATCTCTGAGTGGCTGGGTTTGCCTCCAAGTCAGAATGGAGTTGTAGTTTAAAATTGCAAAAGCTTTGCCCAAACATAATCCTTCTCCTTTGCAAAGCTCTAAGAAGTGGCTGTTTGGGAGCACAGACTCGTCTCAGATGCCGGCTTAGGGATACCAGAGCTGACACAGACAGCAGCCGCTCTGAAGGTTGTGTGGGTACAGTCAGCAAAGTGGGAGCCTGCACTGGATGTGCAAATGTATGCATGTATATGCCCCTGCTAGCAGCTGGCTGTCCTATTGTCCCCTCGCTATGCTGCAGTACCAGCTAATGAAGTTTCCTACCCCAAAGAGCTGCATACCTGCACGCACCCAGCCAGCCCTGCTGTGCTCTCGTGTGCTGGCATTAGGAGGCACATATATAGGACATCCTGACCTGCTTCATGCTTGACAGACGGTAGAAGCTGATTGCTGGAGGCAGCCTTTGGTCTGCTCGCAGATTGGCTTCAGGGATTACGTGCAGGGAAGTGTGGGCCATTAGAGCTGCAGCCTCAATGTACCACAGTTCTGTGTGACTTTATAGTGCTTGAGAGGCATGAACTACATTGTATGAGATCCTTGCAGCAGTGTGCTGTCATTTCTGAAGAAGACTCTCAGCATATCCACCTTCCACTTCTCTCTAGCTTGCAGTGGGAGCCAAGGTATATAAGCTGTGTCTTTCCTGTAGCCTGTTTCTGCTGTTGTTAATATCCATTGACAACTTTTTTCCTGTGGAATGCTGCAGGTTGGAAAGGCTGATGGCACCCCAGGTGAATCACTACATGTTGATGTATTTACTTTACCTGTTGCTCTGTAGAAGCCTGAGATCCAGACACTGAGGTTTTAACGGCTCCCTGCCAATCAGATTAAATATTTAGCAGCAATAGGTTCTGGGCATCACATTCCTGACAGTGTATTTCATGCATCATTTGCCATAAACGTTGGGAGATTTTTAGCTACAGCTTGCAAAGTAACTCCCTCTCCACTCTCTCTCTCCCATCCTTATCTCCTCTTTTCACTGTCTCTTTCACTTTTCACTTTTGTTTTTGTCCTCACTTTCTCTACCCTGCTGTTTCCTTCCCCTTAGCTTTTTCCCCTCTTTCTCTGATCTGTGTTCACCGGTGTGTGGTTGTGTACATTGCACCTGGAATGGACGTCAGCCTGTGATGGAGGAGTGGAGGCACTGTCTGCATCTAGCCGAGCATTCCTACCTCCTCAGAAAAGCACACACAACTAGAGGAGGGCACAGGCTGATGTCCTCTTTGGGGAGTGGGGCCCCCTTGACTCAGGGAAGTGCCCTGAGGACAAGTAAAAGAAAAGCATGTCTATCATTCCTCTTCATGATGCAGCTCATCCGTCTGCAAGCACTATCTGTCTTGCTCTTGGCACATGCAACAGCTGCTCTGGGACTGTGACTATGGGGCAGCCTTTTTCCTTTTAGTTCTTTTCTGGCTGAAACCTTTTCTGGAGAAGAATGCGTGGGCTCAGTCATCCAACTGGAAGCATGGTCACATCCATCCCCATGGGGTCCCCTTGTCCCACCAACTGTGGGCTTGCAGCAGACTTCCATGTCAGCTGTGCTCACACAACTGGCTGATACCCCCAGTGCTGGGATGAGGCCCATCAAAAACAAAAATCCAATGAACGTGGGGGGAAAAAAAAAGGTGTATCTCTAGGCCAGGTTTCGGTATGTGATGGTATTTTCTGTACTGGCAGAGGGCTGTCTCCTGGGACACAGCAAGCAGTGCAGAAGAGGCAAGGACCTTCCTCCTCTTCCTTTAGTGTGCTGGACAACAGCAGATTTCACTTGTACAAAGTACAGTTGTCTGGTGATCATCTGAGTTTTCAGACATGATGTCTAAGGAGGTGGCCCTTTAGAGGGGCTGTGTGAAACAAGAATGATCGCTAGCACTAGCAGTGGTTCTGGGCTGATACTAGGTTGGGGAGGGTAAAGTCTCCTGGGCTAGTGAGCTCTGTAGGTGGGCTGGTGCACTGCGTGTTTTATGCTGCAGAGCCTTCTCTAGAGCTTGCTCTTCTCCTTTTACCCATTGCTTGCAATGATTTGATGCTGTTCATTATAAGCTGTGGTCAGATGGTTTGACTCTTCATTACCCTGCTCCCTTGACTGTTTGGTATGTGCATATTTTCCCCTGCTCTTGCTCCAATTGTGCTGCCTGCCTGAACATGTCGTTGCAGTCCCAGAGGAAGCTTGTGGTTCTCACTGCCTCCGTGTTCACCCTGTGTGATTGCTGCTCCACATTCCTGTTGTCTCACATCTCGTACTCAGCCCCAGCTGCTCCAGCAGTCCTGTACTACCAGTCCAGGAGATGGTGATTAGTGCCAGGGCCAAGTTTTCCAAGTGGGTTTCTCTCCCTGCTGTGTCAAGTCCGAAGCCATCTGGTGAAACATCATCCTCTTCATTTCACGTTTCTGTTGGAGTGGGACATATCCTCTGTTCACACCACCACTGCTGTTGCACCAGTGCGGGCTTGAGGACGTGAGGGAGACGAGACTGTCTCCTCATGGCAGCTGCCAAAGGGATGGCTGGGGAGGTGCATTGCTTTGAAAGCTGGGATGTGTGTGCTTGTGCATGAGATTATTTTTGCTTATGAGAGAAGTGGGGGCCCTTTAGGTGGAGGGGAGAGTCAGGTCACAGTGGCTAGAGAAGATGGCTCTTTGTTTGCTCGGCAGCAGTAGGCACTGAAGCCTTTTTGGCTGGGAGTCTGCTGGGATGGGGTATGGCAGGCCAGATGGTTTGAAGCAGGTACTGGGACATTTACGAAGCTGCTTCAGCAGAGATAAGGAGTGAAAGACACCTGTAAATTCTGTAAAGCATAATAACTAGTGATGGGCAAACCAGCCTGCTTAATTTCTTGCTTTATTTCTCTCCCTCCCCGCCCCCTTCATTGCTCTGGGCCCCTCCAGTCCATTCCCCTGCATCTGGTGGCTTATTTCCCTACAGATGTCATCTTGGCAGTAACTCAGGCCTGAGCACCTCCCTTGGGGAATTTGTGCACTTTCTGAGTGCTTTTTCTTTCCCTAATGTCAGGGATTTTTTTTTTCCCCTGTATGTATACTTTTAGGCAATTGCTCTTTATAAATAAATTAAAATTTTAGCAGTGGGGGAAGCTGTAAGGCAGATGGATCGGGAGAGGACGGTCCCTTTGCTGCATGCCAGGCCAGCCTGGGTAAATGAGTCAGCCGGAGGGGCTGCACAGCTTGTCCACCAACTCACCTCAGCTCCAGGGCCAGGAGCTCAGCTGTGGTCTGGTATGTCCTCTGATCCCTTTAATTAGGAAAGGAGGAGTGATAAATGGGTATTGCTTTTAGTCTTGCTGAAGTATCCCTGGCCTCTGGATGGGGCGGTGACAGGGCTGTGCTAGGTCAGGGAGGTGGTTTAGGGTCCCTGAAGCTTTGCAGGCTCAAAAGATAAAGTACAAACAAGAGGAAGGGGATCCCAGAGCAACACCGGAGCAATGTAGTCAGGTGATAATGCATACATGGCTTGTTTGTTCCAGCTTTTTCCTCTCTCCCCTCAGACAAAATATCATGAGGAGGTGGCAAGAGGCTTGCCTCTGGATGTGTGCTGTGTTTGTAGATCATGAGCCCCCTCCCATGGCATCCAGTGCCTCACAAAGATGTTAACACCTGTGCAAAAGGGGTTTAAAATGCTGCTACATCAGATCAGAGGGGCTTTACACCCCTCTGGCACAGGGGTAGTGGAAATTCATAGTGCAAAGGCCTCCGGGAACTTTACTGTACTTGGGCATCTTCATATATGTAACAATCAATGCAGCTGCATGCAAAAATGCCTCCTGGCTTGGAAACAGGTCCTGTCACAGTGTCATCCTGACAGGACAGCAAAGCAAGAGCTGTGTCAGAGAGGCTTTGCAGGAAGCCAACATGGCATCTAAGGGCTGATTTTTTTTTTTTTTTTTTTTTTTTTTAAATTGAAACTGGTGACCATGTGGGTCTGCGGTTCAGCCCTATGGCCTGGACCCGGCCTGGAGAAGTGTCAAAGCTGCGATGAGAAGGAGAAGCAAGGAAACCCCAAAGTGAGCGTAGCCCCAGGAAGCTCCAGGGGGATGAGCGGTATGCTCAAGGCAAAGTTTAGAGAGGCAGTTCATATAGGCAACTTGGTTTGCTTTCTCGACTTCATTTTAGGGGCCGGATGATATTTGCAGCATATAATCTTTGGCTGTTCAGGATGTCAATATTGGTACTGTCATATACAAACAAGGGTGAGACATAACTAAAGACAGCAGCCTGTTGCTAACTGAATGCTTTAACTGGATGGTTATATGGTGCTATAACCCTCAGGATCGTACAAAAGCCCGCCACAAAACAGGACTGGCATCTCAGTGCTACTCTAGCACTCCAGGATGGGCAGTGTGAAAACAGCCATGACACCATATCCATTAACCCCCCACCTCCTGGCTAAGTGGTGCCTCTGCCTCCACCCCAGAAACAACTCTCAGGATGGAGAGCAGCTGCTCTGTGCCAGGGGCTGACCCCTGGCGTGGCAGCAAGGTTTGGGTTTCTGTCTCGGAAGCTGATTTCCTACAAGGACCAGCCTGGATGTAAAAGGGATGCAACTTGAATGTTGTCTCCACCTCCCCCCCCCCTCTCCTTACTCCCCCCCCCCACACGGATTAGTGCCTTTAGGAACTGGTGGCATTTCAGGTCTGGCAGGAAAGAGGTAACTGGCCATCCTGCAAAGAGCTCCTTCTCCCACCTGATTTCCTTGTTCAAAGAAACACAGCCCTGTCTGCTGGCCCAAGATGGGATGGAGTGCATATATACTAATTTTATATATAAATAAACAGCAATAATAAATACCTACATATTTATATACAAATAAATATACATATATAGTGTGTATATATATTAAAAAAATATACACACCCTCATTTCACTTTATACTTAATTCTGGAGTGGGGACACACTAGTCTTTCAACATTGCTCTATGGCAGTGTAACCCAGGAAATGATGGGAACTGGAAGAAGAATTTGGGTTGGGGTGGACTACAACATCTTTTCTCTTGACTCCAGGACTACTCCAGTCTTTACTGACTGTCTCTGGTCAAGAAAAAAATCCCCCAAAGCAGAGCAGTTGTTCTCTATAAACTCTTCAATGACAACAGATAGCCTGTGGCTGCCAGCACCCCTCGAAACCCCTTGTGTTTCTCCACAGGTCTCACTTAGGTGCTCAGCAGGTGCAGTGCAGCGTAGTTTGTGAAGTCCGACAGAATCACAGGGCAACAGGCTGCAAGCAGGTTTTCCAGGCAAGGGAACGTTCAGAGGTAGAAACTTAGTTTTACTCTGAACTTAATGGCAAAATTCCCTCCCTCTCCCTGCAAATATTGGGAAACTACAAGTTCAGAGGAACCAATAAAAGGCAACTGTGGTGAAACTGTCAAAGCTATTAGTTTCCTCCCTGGCTTCCAGGTCTTGTAGGGTTTGCAGCTGGGGGGCACTTTCACTAATGGCCTGGCCTGTGGCCGTGGGCCCTCAGAATTGCATCTGAGGACTTCTTCATGAATCCCAGATTTCTGGCATCTCTGACACTGTAGCCCCAGCCAGGACTCTCAGGATCTCCAGGCTCCCTGGTGTTAGACCAGGATTTTTTTTTTAGGAGGTAACTAGAGCTCCCAGGACTTTCTGGCCATGCTGTAAAAGCCTGGTGACTCTGGTCTGGCAACCTTCCCCAGACCTGTGTAAACCCAGGGTCCGAGAGTCTCTACTGCTGAGACCCACAGCAAGGAGATCTTGTAGTTTGAGTTTCTGCAAGTGGATTAAGATGGAGCTGGACTTTACGTTTCCACTGTCCAGGAGCTGCTGGAACCAGACTCCCTGGATCCATGACAGACCCACAGGATGGATCTCTTGATGAAACAGGAGATTTCCAGGTCTGGATTAAAATTGCTGGATGGATGGGGCCTGGTGCTCAGAAGAGCTGCACCTCCAGCCCAGACCCTGGAAGCTGGTTGCCTGCTGCAGCTCTGCCTCACTCTCCAAAGCTCTGCATTGCTTTTGCTCTTCCTTGCCAGCAAGGAAGCTGCTTTGAAGTAGATGAAAATGTGTTGCAAGTTGAGATATTTTCATGAGAATAGGCTTAACAAACCAGCATTTGCTGACAACATGTTGTTTCATCAGAAACTACTGATCAGCAGTATTTTGCAGTTTGAGTCAATATGGCAAAGTTGATATTGAATATCAGGGGTTTTGCTTGGAAACCGACAACGATTTATGGTATTACAGCAATTTCTTTCTCTCTGCTCGTAGCTAAACTAGGATTTATTGTCCTGAAGATCTTGGACATACAGGTTTTAATACACTCTCTTGGGATCCTGTGAGTAATGTTGGGTATGATCTCACAAGAAGACATTGCTGCCTTCGGGGAAGTGCAATGGAAGGCAATAATAATAATCTCAGCTCCTGTAGCTTCTATCACTTGAGAGCCAAAAGTACTTTAAATACCATAAATAATTAAACCTTCTAACTCTAGGAAGCAGAGAAGATGCATCTCCGTCTTTCTGATGAGGAGAATAAGGCAAAGGGTGAGGAAGAAAACAATGGTGTTTACGCTTTCAACAAATGCTTATTGATTTTTTTAGATGGTGGTATAAGGGATTAGAACAAGACTTCACTTTTGTGGTTCATTGCCTCCATGCTTTCAAGACTTAAAACCAGATGCCTAAGTGTGAATACAAGCGAGCTAAGAGGTACCAAGGATAGACCAAAAGTATAGCAGTGCTTAAAGTGAGGAATGGAATGACTGTGGGAGCCATGGAGGACAAAAAGTGGATTAGAGATAAGTGATGGATGGAGAAAGCTGAGAAGGGCGGTAGATTAGGGCATATATTGTAGCTTGAAGGAAGTTCATGTGGAATATTGAAATTCTGGATTTTCTTTTACACTAAGCCCTCTTATGCTGTTTTAAAAATGTAAACTGACTTTAAAGCCTAAGTAACTCATGGCTATACTTTGTCCATAGTATTGATTTTTATTTACTGGTAGGGTATTCTTTATTGTGACAATTGTCTGGTTTTGGTGGTTGTTCTTCCTTACTCTTGCTACTAATGCTTTATTTTCCCTGCTGCAAATGTAAGCTATAGTGACTTTTGTGTAAATGAGATGTGGCCCAAGGGGACTGAGCTGCACCCTGAGGAAGCCAGTAGTGGATCTGGGCTGGCAGGAGGCATGGGCTCGTATGTCCTCATATGCATTGGCCAACACATGGAGGAATGAACAGCTAGGTGAGCTACCGGGAAAGGTGGCTGAAGCAGCCAGCATGAATGAATTTGAGAGGCTGGAGAAAACAGAGAGCAGAGGAAAAAATGCATGGAAATGGCATTCAGCTGAGCCAAATCTAATCTGTTTGCTTGTGCTGGATTGGGTCTTCCTGTCCCTAAAGCATCAACAGCCAGTGACTAGCTGTGGTCCAGATGTGGCTTTGCCTGTATATGTTTCTGTCATTGCAACTCTATAAATGTGATTGAGTGTTGAGTGGAAGGAGAGGTCAGTGGCTGCTGGGCTGGGTCTCTCCAGCTGGGAAAGCTTTCTGGATGCTATTGATTGAAGGTCTCGGTAAGATGAATCGGTCCTGACCTGTCATACAATCACAGGCACAGCATGGTCTGGTGCACAGCACTAATGTACTGTGAAAGCATATTGTATCCAGCGGCTTGATGGCTGGTGCCTTACTGGTAATTGAACTCAGGGAGTGAAAGATAGGGAGAGTGTTGGGTGGGGAGAGTAAAGAGGGAAAGGAGAAGAAAAATGAGACCACCAAAAAAAAATTCCTGATTTGCAGTTGTCAATACTAAAGCCAGGATGAAGGGAGAATTTATTGTGAACATCAAGTTTTTCTAAAGGGATGAGTGTTTTTTGGGGTGCTTCTGGGTTGGGAGTGTACAACTCCAGACTTCTTGAATGGCACTCTTTTTGGTGTCACACGTTGGGTTTCCCTTGTTACTTCTTCTAGGCAGATTTTGTTTTGTTTTTCTATAAGTAGTGATAACTGGAACATAAAAGTCCTTTACCGAGGATCAGAGTGGGGAAAAGGGAAGGGACAAGGGACAGGCAATTACAAGGAAGAAGACTCACAACAAGGTTTTCTTGGTACTCATCCATCCTTTCTAGTGGCCTGGCCAGAGCCAGCTTTTGACCCCTCTTGGCTCCGATGGCTGTGGCATGCCTTTTTGCCCATGCTAAAAACACCTCTTGCTCCCTCTCACTTCCAGATTAATTCCCTGTCTCATTTCACGAGCGAGGCTGGTCTTCTCATGGGGTCCCTTGGTGACTAAACCCCATTTTCCTAAATGCTGCATACCAGTGGAAATCAAAAGGTCACGAGGCTCCTGAGGGATGCTGGCAGTTTGCGAACCGTGGCCCATCAGTGTCCGTAGCACTGCAGCTTTGCCCTGGACCAGATCATAGGATGCATCTCTCTCTCTCTCTCTCTCTCTCTCCACTCTGCTGCCTCTACTTAGCGGCTCCTTTGCCCCTCTCACATCTTGGTGTTTCGGGCATTGCGCTGCCTTCTCTGCTGTTTCTGCTGCCTGTAACACCTTTATGAGGGCTTGACCAGGTCTGGTGAACTCTGGCACAGTGCTTAGGGCTGTTCAAGATTTGCTATAACGGTGCCACAATGAGCAGAGGCTCAGTGAGTTTCTTCCAGCTTGCCCTTGCTACATGGGCTGCAAGACTGAAATGCACCCATGAAGATCTTCCTAAGGGCCAGGCAGGTTTATGTTTTAAAGCTTTATCCCATGTCATACATTATATCTGAGGAGACTGGCAGCAAACTGGATGGCTGTATCCAAAGTGCAGATGTAGTTTAAAGCTGTCTCCCTTTCGTTCAGATGCCCTTTTTGGGATTCTCAGTATCGTAGAAGAAGGAATCACTCAATTTCTGCTAAAAAAAGAAAAATCATATTTTCTTGCCCACTTATGGTATGTTTTAAGAAACCTTTGTGATTTGGCTTTTCTAGCGTTTACATCTGGCATCCAAAGAACTTAAGGCACTCTCTTGATGTGAGGGTTTGAGTAACCCATGGGATTTCAACACTGGCGTGGCTTTTGGCAGCTGCCTTCAGGAGACAGCGCAGTCTCTGTATGCCTGCTCTGTGTTTTCCCTTTAAGGAAATGATGCAGGGAACGAACAGGTACTGAGTGAGGTGCATGAGAGAGTCTGGGGAATGGGAAAGTCCTTCCACCCTTGGAAGTAAAAATTCTCATTTTTTTAAAATTTTGAAATTCAATATAACAATCTGCCAATGCACAAAATGCAGAGTTGATTAAGGTTGAATAGAAAACCTCAAATTAGTACAGCAAATAATGAGAAATGCAGGGGATGTGCTTCTCCAAACCATCCAACTGAAGTTAAACATGCGTTTCTCATGGATATTAATGGATCAGAGGTATTTAAATCCCTAGCTTTTGGAAATCAGTCTTTAAAGTCCTCATGTTATTAATGTGCTGGTCATTCCTGCTTGGAAGTGAAATCTGGAAGTGGAGAATTAAGAAAGGAAGGAAGGGATTACAGCATGGATTACCACATTGTTCTAGTTTGATTTAACTGGCAAAACTGGTGTTGCTCTGGTGCAGCGTTCTGCTGCCTGTTAAACCTAGCCATGCACTTCAGGAGGCAAAGCTGCTTTCAACCATGCTGAAATCCCTTTAGAGGGGCCACGCGCACACAGTAACACATCCCTTGCTTTGGATGATTTCCCTCTGAGCCTGGATCCAGTTCTGAGATGGGGCAGACGACAGTCAGAAGTGGGAAATGGTGCATGTCTCGTAAGCTTTGAAACCCTTGTTTCAAATGGAGCATGCACGGAGCGACAGCTGTGGCAACTGAACCCTCCAGGTGGTGAGGATATTTCAGTCTCTGGCAGGGAGGGCCTGTCTCATCCCTCTAAACTTGTCCAAGTGGTATGCTGGGTGGGGGTGAGATGCTGGCAGGGGAACGGTGGCTTCGGCCCGGCTCTGCAAGCCAGGCTCGCAGAGAGTGATGGCCGTGCCAAGCCTCTATGCCCTGGCATTTAGAAGTTGGCACTGGGCAATGCCAGACTGACCTGCTGTCTTGCTTAATGGCTTTTGTGTGTGTGACACTGACTCCCACAGCTCTGCACGTGTGTGCCAGCCTGGGTAAAGCAGGTCAGACTCGCTTCTGCTTTCCCTTGCCCAGTCGTTACCTTCATCCTCCCTCGCTCATCCTGCCGAAGACCCAAGGGGACTCAACTTACAAGGAGGGATGAACACAGCTGAACTTCTGCTGCAGCAGAGGAAAGTCCCAAGGGGTGATCAGATAACCATCTACAAGCATTTTCAGGGTGGAAACGGTGAGTCGAGAGGGAGAAATTGTTTAGGCTGAATGAAGGAGATATTATTAAAGTAACAGGATAGCTGAGCAAAGCGAAAATTTAGGCTGAGTTTAGGGAAACGTTTTTAAATGTGAGCCTTGGAGCCATCTCCTAGCAGTGGTAATCCTATTGTTTGAGTCGTTTCAGAGCAGGTAGTGTGCTAAAGCAGATGCTGTAGACAGCAATCCTGAAGTGTCTGGGGGAGGGGCAAGACTATTAAGCAGAGGATTTTAATTTGTAATTTCCATGAATCACTTGGTGTTGGTCTCAACAGAAGCTTGCAGTCTATGGCTGTATCAGCTATCGCCCGTGATATGTAAAATATGTGGGTGGGAGGAAGTGGGAAGGACACTGGGAACTTACCCTTGGGCAAGCTTACAATAATGAGACATGGTTCTTCATCCGTTGGGAATGATATGGGTCTAATTGATGATCAAAGCATTCTTTGTACTGCCTTAAGTATAGGGAGAGAATTGCTCTTCTCCTTTGCGTGGGGCAGAAAAAGGGGAAGCACTTTTTCCACCTTATCCTTGGACAGACCTGTTAGATAGACACAGGCAAACCAAAAAAGCCATCAGAGATGGGGAGGAATGAATATGTGATATATAGGATGAATCTGATGCTACCCAAGCCAGGGAGGAGTTTGTACCTGGTTTAATAAAGAAAGAACAGCTTGAAAGAAAATAAATAGAGAATAGAATTAAACGTATGTGCTACTTTCCTCCCAGTACCCATAGAAGGAAAGCTAACAGCGAGGTAATGAGAGAGCTCCAAGGGCTTTGAAGGCTTTGGTTGGGGGTGTGTGATGTATACCCCAAAAGAAAAAGGCTGACTTGGAAGAAATAAGGAAAAAGAAACAGCATTTTGTAAGTTAGATAGAAATGAGTCTGTGGGGCATTACAGGCATGGACAAAGGTACACGTTGGAGAGGGAGTAGTTGTGAAGAACAGAAAGAAGACCTGCCCAAAAGGCCTTGGAGAAATGTTTCTACTGCTGTCATAGGAACATATATATATCAGAATAAGAATGTAAGTGATGTTCAAAGCTAGTTAAGATAAACTAAACTGCACCAGTTTTCATCTAAAACTACTGAAATGCCCTGGGTGTGTGTGTGTTTACTCAGAGTCACCATAATGAACCATTTTGGTCCAGCTGCTGGATTGCTCTGTGAATGGCACTTTCCGATGTCTCTAGTCTCTGCCATCTTCCTACTCTGAAAGTATGGAGATTTTCTTGCAGCATCATTCATTCTGTTTATCAGCATGTGTGCGTGTGCAGGTGCTTCCGAGACACATCCATCGTGCCCCAGATCCATCCCCTTCTTCTTTGTCTCTGTTTACAAAATTCCTGGAACAACAGGGCTGTGAGCCAGAAGAAGATTTATGGGCACTTATGTCACCTACCTGGTAAGCAGTAATATGGGGAACGGCAATGCAAGAGTTGTCAGTGTACAAATAACCTGGGCTGAAGGTGCAGTAGGACAATGGTTAAAGCAGTGTTAGAACATGAGGAATGCTTCTTCAGAGGTATACAATACACAGTGTGTCTGGATTGGGGAGATGGCAGTAACCATGAGAATGGGAGGTTGTCCTAAGCTGAAATTGTGTTGCCAAAAGTCAGGGAGTTGAAGAAACTTAGGTGTAAATTATGGCGTCATTCATAGCTTTAAGCCCCAGCTCTTAGGAGTAACAGTTTATGGCGTTGCAATCAGTCCTGCCCCTTTCTTCGCACGGGTCATCTTAGCTCCTGCAGTTTACCTGTAAGGCAGGTGTAGTAGACAAAAAGATTAAATATGCACTAGTCTTCTGCAGTTGGTAAATACAGAAATAGTGTTGTTCTTTGGTGTGGACATACAGGTATTTCCTTGCCAGACAGCCCAGTAGCATGTCTAGTGCAATGTTAGCTTCCCTACAGCTTCTTCCAGTGCACTTGTTATTCCCTGGTGGTGTGTCGGATACCAGGCACAAAGCACCTTCCAGCTTTGTCGAGTATCTCACAGGTGAGATGGATTTCTTCCTACCCCCAACTAGGGCCTGAAACACAAGGATTGCTTTTTGATTCATTGTCTGATACTGCTCAAACTGTCTGAGAAATTAAGCCAGTGTGAATTAAGATGCTGACAAAGATGAGCAAATACTGAAGGGTACAGTAACACTGATGGCTAACACTGGGGCTGGCAGGACATCTGTCTTTAGGTAGTAGTGGGACTGAGGGTGGTGGTGAGTCCTGGAATTGGGCTAGTGATCAGGGATGAGAGTAGGGCTGGGAATTAGCATTGCAGTTGGTGCAGATGCAAAATTAGCTGCTGAATTCAGATTCTGTGGCTTGAAGTCCTCTAACCAGTGCTGGGACATCATCAGAGCTCCCAGTGAGCAGAGCCCAGAAAGCACTGGGATATGAACTTCCCCATGGCCCTCTAGGGAAGTACAGGAGAGGGAGGCTGGAGGTAGGTGATGCTCTTCTTCCTCCACTATAGAGCCAACATCCCTGCAAAGTTCCCTTTGCTGGTGGCTAGTGCACGCTGTTCAGCCTCCTGTCCCAAGCATTGTCTTCCTCCTAATTAGGAAAGTTGCCTTCAAGACAGCTTTTTGTCTGGGACTGCAGTATTACAGGACTTCCTTTACTCTTGCTGTCTTGAGCTTGGAAATCGGGTTTTGGGGGGCCTGCAAATACCCTCCCAAGGGGCTATTGTGCAAGGCTGCCCAGCTGGCACAACTGCAGCAGAAGGAGGTACCATTATTGGCACATGACAGAACTGCCACCAAACTCCTGGGACCAGCCCATGTTCTGCCTCAGCTTCTTTATCTGACCTGAAGATTGCTTAGTTTTGCTGTACACTGCCCGAGTAGTACTTTATTTACAGTTAGACTGGTTGAATGCACAGTGACCTATTTGTGTACTTTCTGTATTTTGAAATATCGTCCAGAAATATCTCTAAACGCTGAGCTGTATTTTGCCTGTGCAGCCTAATAGTTTTCTATTAATACTTATCTTAGACCTGATCCACGTAAAAAATGCAGTGTCAAATAAGGTTCTCATGACATTTTTAAGCAATCTAACCTTTGGTCCTGGCCGAATTCCAATCTGAATAATTACTGTCTGACTACCTACATTCCTCTTGCATTTTCAGTTGGAGGAGTTAGCTTTCCCTTCCCATTTTAACAGTGATTGTGTAACATTGCTGTGCAGCACTAAGTGGATGCTGCATTCCTCTACAATGGTGGATATGTTTTATTGGTAAGTAAAATGAGATTATAGAGATATAATGGTTTTACAGGCATGTTTATACCTAAATATAGATATGTCTGTAAAACCACTTTGTCTAATGGCCCTGTCATATGTTATTTTCCAGGGAGTAAGGGACAATATAATAGTGTGGAGTAATGTATAAAGGATTTTACTTGCCAGACTGGAGTTTGGGATTTGCTAAATTGTTTTGGACTGGCAAAATCACAGAAAAGACTCCAAACGCTGTGTTGCCCCACACCACCACCAAGGGAAAAACCTGCTCGTGTAAAATACTTTGTCCTAAAATATACTGGCACGTTTTTTAAATCATTCTTGACTGGTGAAATTAGACTTTAGCAGTGTTAAAGTTACTTGAAACAACTGAGGGCAAATGCCTTGTTTTACAACTGCAGCCTTGTCAAGTGCTTGTGAATTTCTCCATGTGTATTTGCAAAGATTCACTGGAAACAAGAACACCACTCAGGAGGAGGTCCGCTTGCTGCCTCCAGTGCTTCCTTGATTGGGTGCCTCAAACTTCTGCATTTGAACAGTGTAGAAATTAATAGATAAAACTTGCTGCTGTGTATGCAAAAACACACTTTCACAATAGTTCTGGGGTCACCTTAATCTGATAAGAAGTCTGTGCTGGTTCACCCCTGCCTCTCCTACTAGCACACATTCAAAAGGGGTTTGTAGTGAGCCAGACTAGAGGAGGAAAGAGAGGTGGGGTTGGTGCTGGGACGTCTGTCCCTTTCTCAAACAGCCGGCACTTGCATGTGAGCAGAAGTATGGATAGTGGCTACTGCTTGTGAACAGAAATCATCCCCAAGGAGGGTAGGGAAGGGATTGTAGCACCATGAGCACCCCTGTTGCAGTCTTCAAGCAGCTCAACTCTGAGCTATGAACCTGCTGCTGCCTTGTGGGAGTGTGCTGGGGCTGAATGGCGGAGGCCACCCCTCACCTAATGGGGTGCCACCAGCCCTGGGTCAGGTATGATTTATTTGAGTTCCCCTGCCTTATGACATTCCTGGGTACAACATAGGCTACCTAAGCATTGCTCTGCCTGAACCAGCTCATG
Source organism: Aptenodytes forsteri (assembly GCF_000699145.1). Lineage (NCBI taxonomy): Eukaryota > Metazoa > Chordata > Aves > Sphenisciformes > Spheniscidae > Aptenodytes > Aptenodytes forsteri. The sequence continues at coordinate 4,826,301 of NW_008794445.1, forward strand.
GCTGAGGATCCAAATTGGAGGTGTCAGGTTGGCTGTGGAGGCACTGATGACCTCCTCTTTGCGTTAGCCTCTTCCTAGCCCCAGCTCCTCCCTGCATATCTGGCCAAAGCTTGAGGATCTGGCACTGCTCAGGAACTCCATCTTGCGTTGAATGGAAAAATCTCCCTTGGGGACACATCTCATGAGCTAAACACCCAGCAGATTGGCACCTAAGTGCTCTTCAGGATCTGGGCTCTTTGCTGCTGCTTGGCGGTAGATGCTAGAGACTTATTGGCTTTCATGCAGGTGAAGAGAAGGGAATGGGTTTCTTGGCTGGCATTTTCCCAGTGGGAGAAGTCTGTGTTTTGGCATGAAGACAGACAGCTGCCACGATTGCCTGCATAGCTCCTGCATCGCTGCTATCTGAGCCCTGGGTTGGAAGGCCCTGTAAAGTATTCCTAGTGGGAGAGAGGTTGGGAAAAACCTACACTGTGCTCCTTGGGCATCACAGCTAGCCATTGCCTAACCAAGTGTAATATACTGTGTGAGACTACGCAGAAGGATTGCAGGAGACATATTTTAAAGAGAACAAATATAGCATTAAAGTGAGTGAGCAAGCGAGTGAGAGACAGAGAGCGTATAGAGTGCATTAAAGTTAATAAAGCATTGCAGGAGTGGGGACTGCATTTCACTGTGAAGGAATCTAATTTAGTGACTCGTAATTGGAGGATAACAGTCCTGCCGGAATGAAGTTAGCTGTTCATTTTGCCAAACTCTCAAAGTCTCTTGGTTCTCCTTGTGAGCATCTCTCAGAAAGTGGATCCGTCAGAGAGTTTAGAATCGATTGGCGCTTCACACCTGCGGTCCCTTTCAGCCTCCTAAGTGGATTTGGTTCCTCCGGTGCATATTTATTATCTATTTTATTATCTGCTTATTTATCTGGCGATATCAATGCAGGATACGTTCTCTCTGCTTAGCATGGCAATGAGGGAGCAGGTGCTGAGCCTACATGTTCTCCTGGGCAGGGCAAGATGAGGGGTGGCTGGTGCTAGGTAGGGCTGTTGGACAGAATTCTAGTTTACCCAAAGTCTTGCCAGTCTTGTTCCTGCTGCCGTGGCTTTCTGTTCATTTGATAGAGGTATGTGCAGCAGTGAATGTTAGGTCCGGTTTCTGGACCCCCAAGACCAGAGGTATAGTGCAAAGCAGCGCAGGGCTGATGTATTTATTCCAAGTGTGCCTGGCTGCTGAAGAACAGAGTTATGGGCATGAATGGCTGAGCAGGACCTCTTGCACTGAGGGAGAGTCGTCTTTAGTTTGAAATGCCTGAAATTTCCTTGGGACAGCAGCACGGCCCTGGGTGGGCACACTGAGCAGTGCTGCCTCCCTGTACAGGGTTGGTGGGTGGCTGGGGGGATGCTGCTCTGTTTTTGTCCCCAGACCAGGGGTGGGTTCTGATATTTACGCTGCATAGGTGCTGCAGGGATTAATTTGTTAGTGTTTGTAAAGTGCCTTGAGGATGAAAAGTGCTGTGGAAATGTGAACTATTATTAAAATGAGACTGAATAAAGAAAGAGCTAGGAACAATCCCACAGGGAACAGTCCTGCTCAGACAGGGGCTGGAGAGATGACCTCATCGGGTTTTTCCATTTCTACTGTTATGATTACAATATAAAGTGGACATGTTCAGGGAAAAGATCAGTGTAACACCCCTGGCTGTAGTAGCTGAGGGTGAACCTTTGTAAGCTCTGTGGGTCTTTCTGCTTCTGGGCAAAAATAGCTGTCATATGGGCTTGCAGGGAATGTCTTCTCTACACTACACTGATCCAGTTTTGGCCACGATCACCGGGAAATTTTGTATTCCTGGCTTTTTAAAAAGAAATGAACCTTGTATGGGTGAAAGCCATATGGCTGACTGTACTACAGACTGGAGCTGTGTGTGTCCTGGTGGTAGGAAGGTTGTCTGCAATGGATACACACATACATATACATCCAATGGCCTTGCCCATTTGTCCTCACTTTATTCTGGAGGGGCTGTGCTGAGAAAGTAAAAGGGAGTCCTTATCTGCCTGGTCCCTTCAGCCTCCCTGCCTATACCTCCAGCAGAAGGCCAAACTGATTACAAGCACCAGTAATTCTTTTGTGTTGAGGGTGAGCACTTAGACATGGGCTTGACAGAACCAATTAGTTCCACAAAGACAGCTGATCAGCTGTCAAAGGACAATTCTCTATCACTTTTGACTCAGGTCTCAGAGTGACATGGGACCTGAGAGATGACATGATCCCATCTTCTGCTGACAGCTGTTCTCTGAAGTGACTCCAAACTCTGAAGTAGAGGCTGGACTGGTCTGAGCCCCCCAACTTTAACAGAGCCCTGAATGTAGTCAAAGGGCTGGGCATCAGGCAAGAAGGACTGGTGGGAGGAGGGTACTAACCCTGAGGAATATCAGTGGAGCTGCCTTGAAGGCTGAGTGCATGATTGACTTGTCAATTAATCACTTTCCCTTTCTCTTACTTTCCCCCTTTCCTTTTTTTTTCTTCCTCGCTCAGGGAGTGTAAGAGCCGAAGATGAGGCCCAGGGTGGAGTGCTACTCTCCAAGGTTTTGGCTGGTGCTGGCAGTCCTCGCAACAACAGGGAGCGGGGCCCATGCCCAGAAAAGCCACCCGAGCATTGGCATTGCGGTCATCCTGGTGGGGACCTCAGACGAAGTGGCCATCAAAGATGCCCACGAGAAAGATGACTTCCACCACCTCTCAGTGGTGCCTCGGGTGGAGCTGGTGGCCATGAATGAGACAGATCCCAAGAGCATCATCACCCGCATCTGTGACCTCATGTCAGACCGGAAGATTCAAGGGGTGGTATTTGCTGATGACACAGACCAGGAAGCCATTGCCCAGATCCTGGACTTCATCTCTGCCCAGACCCTCACTCCCATCCTGGGCATCCACGGAGGCTCCTCTATGATCATGGCAGATAAGGTAAATTTGAGCTTCCTTCTATCGCAGACCTGCAGATTGAAACTTAAACCAGAAAGAAGTATCTTATTCTGTAATCCTCAGGTGTAGTCTCATGGGGCTGAAGCGTTGGGGCATTAGAGAGTCTCAGATTCAAAGAGAGATTAAAAGAGCTAACTGTGTGTAGCACTGCTGAGAAGACCCTATTAATCATGTGGAATTATCTGCAACAGGGAAAAACCGAGGAGGGAAAGGAACAGGTAGAAGAGAGCTGCAAAAGAATCGGCCCTTTTCTTCTTCCTTAGGCAGGGTAAACAGCCCCTGACAATTGTGATTTTTTTTTTTTTTTTTTTTTTTTTTTTTTTTTTTTTTTTTTTTTTTTTTTTTTTTTTTTTTTTTTTTTTTTTTTTTTTTTTTTTTTTTTTTTTTTTTTTTTTTTTTTTTTTTTTTTTTTTTTTTTTTTTTTTTTTTTTTTTTTTTTTTTTTTTTTTTTTTTTTTTTTTTTTTTTTTTTTTTTTTTTTTTTTTTTTTTTTTTTTTTTTTTTTTTTTTTTTTTTTTTTTTTTTTTTTTTTTTTTTTTTTTTTTTTTTTTTTTTTTTTTTTTTTTTTTTTTTTTTTTTTTTTTTTTTTTAAAGGTTTTATTTTTGCCTGTGTTTTACCTTAGAAGAGCCAAGGATGCTAGCTTGGGTTTTTCCTGCATGCAGCTGGAGGACACTGTGGTATTTTCAGGGACATTTAATACAGCTCTTACATCTTAATTGGAAAATAATTGAATCTTTAATAAAGCCATCCTCTCTCAGAAGTGTTCATTAGCTCCTGAAGTTAAATAGGTGTTAGCTAAAGCAACTAGCCAGTCTGAACCAGTCCAGCTAAGTCCTTGTTTCCCCTGCGCTACTTTACTCCTTCATATCACTGACATTTCGCTGTTTTCCCAGGCTGCAGACAATCTTCTGGGGAATTACTACACAAACAAGCCTTCCCACCACTGCTTATGAACAGGGCAAGGTGCAGAAAGAGCAGCATCTTTGGCCAGCTGGTAACTCTCGGCTTAAGGGAGCCTCCATGGGGTGCAGCTGGACCTGATACAAGTCTTCCCCCTGGGAGGAACAGGGGGCCCAGCAATTCACACCTGAGTGTGCGTTTGGCTAGCCAGTGTGGCTAACAGTGGCCTCTGGGCTGCTGTGGGCCAGTGGAAATATCCGAGAGAAGTGGGCTGCCCTTTTCCCTGTAGGCTCGGTGCCAGAGAGAGTTGGGGCCAACCCCTTTATTGAGAAGACCCTCTTAACTGCACTTTGTGCATCGCAAAGAAGTAAACAGGGACACAAGCTGACAGTCTTTTTCTTTTACAGGTCACTCTTAAGCGAATCAGAGACATTTAACTAGGCAGAATTGGGTCTAACTGAATGAAGGGGGACAATTAAGCCAGCCACTGTGGCAGCTTTTCCTCAGAAAGAGATCTACTGGGCTAAGAAATCCAGGCACTTTCTGCTATATTTACCTTATAAATAAATAATTCAGTGCAGGTTATCGTAGGTGAGTAAATAGGAATAAATTAATCACAAATTATTTTCTCACTTTTTGACCAACCGTTCAGTTGCCAAATAACATACAGTTAATATGCAGTGTTATTTTCTCATATCAGCCTTTGAACTAAAGTAGTCTTTGAATAAAATAATCACAGGCATTTTTTTCTCTCTCTACTTGAATAGTTGCACATGTGATAAAGTCATTCTGCCTCATTCCACCCACAATGAAGCTTTTCTGTCTTGGAGGACAGTCAGGCAGCAATGCTGCATCTCGATGCTCTCCTGCCTGCTGTGTTGTATGGTTATCGATGTCTGTGTAAAACAGGTCCGAAGCATTACTTGAGTGCTGCATTTCACACTTACGGTGGCATTTTACATTCTCTTTGAACAAGTGTAAGTGTTACTGATGCCAGACCTCCGAAGCACTGGGAAAAGGTCCTTGAGACTTTGAACATGGCAGGCCAAATTCTGTTTTCAGATTCCCGCAGTGTAAATCCAGCATAGCCCCATTGCCTTTGGCAGGATTAGATCAGATTTATGCTGTTGTAATTCAAAGAGGAACTTGGCCTATTGAACTTTGTGAAGATTTTTCTTTCTACCTATCTCTAGTCTCTCCTTGGGAAAGCAGCATCTCCCATGACTGCCCTGTGTACCCCACTGGCTTGCTTTTAAAGAGTGTTCTGGTGGGCAGGCAGCCCACAGGGAGCTCAAAGGTGGAAGCTTTATGAATGGAGACCTCTGTTTTATCAAACTCCTTTTTTTGTAGTTTTGCAGACAGGAGAAGCAGGTCGAAGATACGAAGATCTGCAGTTTTAGGAAAGGACAAGATTTTTTTTTTTTAACATAAATTGAAAAAGGCTGACCTTTACAGCTTCTGATTCACAGGTGTGTAATCTTTAATGAATAATATTTATTTGATGAATTGAATTAAAATATGGTAGAGAGTATATACATGGATATTCTACTAAAAATACTGGTCAGCCTGGTAAGTCCTTAAACAATCTATTTTCCACAGAGGTCCTTGACAGAGGCTTTGCTTTTAGTGACTCTTAGTCATGTTCTTTGCAGATGAGCTGTGTGGCTGGGGTTTGATCCTGCAAGCATGGATTGCTTCTTTCAGCATCCCCTCAACACCCACAGCAGTCAGCTGTGATTGAACTTGTTCAGCATTTCACGGGTTCAGACCTGCACTTATAGCTTTGTTATGCTCCCTGTGTGTTTGTGATCAGTAGTGCCAATGCAAACCTCAAGAACACTACAAACCACTAACGCCTTGGTGTGACAGATAAGCCTCTCTTCTCTGGAGGTTAATGCCAAAAAAATCCTCCCTGGAGTAGCATGTGAAATTCTGTTTCACCTTCAATGAGGGTTTAATAAGTGTGTCTGGGAGGAAATTTGGGCCCATGTGTAAAAAGGGCTTTGTAATATACTGTGAAGCTGGTAAATTGAGACACGAAAGGGCAGGCAAAAAAAAAAAGAAAAAAAGAGGATTTCAAGCCTCAGTTTTCTTTCTCCCCTGTATATGTAGACAGAAATGTGCACCATAGGCTGGCTTCATCTCAGTTAACATGCATCTGGAAGTTTGCTACCTGCTGGCTGGAGGTCTAGGCATCGTTACAATCAGTGGGGAAGGAGGCACTACCTGAGGACAATTCACCCCAGCCACATCAGAGTGTAGTGAAATGTTCATGGGATAGTCCTGTGTCTCCCCACTGATTACTGAAGAAGGCTGTACCCCGACTTGCTTGTGATGCCTCAAGTTAAATGCCATGAATCCTGCCCTAGGTGTAATATAGCAGGTGGAGGTATGCTGCTGAAAATGTAACATCTGGATTTCCTGATTTTTTTTTTTTTGTTCAAACTCATGCTCTTTAATATTGCATTTGATCAGATTTTGTAGACAATGTTTGTATCTTCTTGTTTTTCCAGTGTTTTGCCTTTTTCCTCTGAAAAATAAGTATCATCATTTGCATATGTGTTTGCTGTTTCTCTCCTCAGTGCTCATGTCTCTAATCCCACCTGTTTAGCTGTTAAAGTAAGTGTTACACTTAATCTCTGCCTAATTTGGCATCAGAAGAAAATGACCAAATGATCTGTGTGCACACTGCGATCTGGGTTTGGTTCCAGGAAAACGGTGAAGCACAGACACATGATGTGCCTCACTCGAGCTCTGGAGGGACCACTTTGCCGAGGGAGAATCTTGTCATAGCCAGTTCAGTCCCCTTAGTCTCTGACAAGCGTGCCAGTAGTGACGCCAAACAGCGGGAACTGCAGCAGTCATTTGGTTGGGGCTGGGTGGCCTGGGAGCAATGGCTGAGGGGGTCCAATAGCCCCTGTGTTAGCTCCTCTTGGAGGAGCAAGCCCTGCAGCTGTGGGGCAGGGTAGAAGAGTGGCTGCACTGTTTCAGCCCTACAAGGAAGCATCTGGTCCTTGTTTTGGTGCTGACACCTTGAAAAGAGACTAGGAGTATAGCATCATCTCACCTGGACCCCTGATGAGAAAGGGAATAGCACGGATCACTGATGATCTATGTTGTGTTTAATCTGGAATAGATGGAGAGGAGAGAAACGTGCACCACCACCAATGCTAGGTTCTTGTGATCCAAGAACTCTGCCTGTTGAAGCCTGCTGGTCTCTTCAGTTTGCCTGAAGTTGCCGCACTGACCTTTCTTTTTATAGCTTTGTGTTGCCTGATCTTAAGCATTAGTTTGCATTGTCCAGAGGACTGCAATGCACTTGTGACCGGTGAGCACATCTGCTCCCATTCCAATGTTTAAAATAATTTCTCCTTTCTCCTCAGTTGTTTTGAAAGCAGAAATTCAATCCTATCACAGTGTGGAAATAGCTGACGGATGAGGATGCTCTGTGTTAGGATGCTGATGGTGGAAGGAAACCTTCAAGGCTGCAAACCAAGCTTCAGTTCAGATAAGCACACAAACCAATATCTTGTGTTTGCAGATCTGAGACTGGAAATCTGGGCTGGGCTCTTCTTCGATATACTTTCAATGTTACCTACTATTAATTCTGTCCAGAACTAGGAGGTAAAGGAGCAGTCACAGAAAAGGAAAAAACAATAACCACGTACATTTATAGGTATCTTAAAAGCAGAGGGAATTGTTGTTTGGATTTAGGACACTTACTGTGTTGGAGAAGATTTAGCTTCTTGCCTAAAAAATGATGACACCATTTGGCTGACTGGTCTGTTTTGTAATGATAGACTATTTATTTATTTTTTTTTAAATAACAGAAAAAGTCAACTTGGTGATAATGAAAGCAGAAAAGGTAAGAGCAGAAAATGCCTTGGGTTCTTTTATAGCACAGCTGGTGACCATCATTTTTGGTGGAACCGTCCCTTGCTATTTCTCCACAGTCACATTATTTTGCCAAAGCTTCTTGTCCTGTGCGGCTTTATAGTAACACAGTGGTGCACAGGCAGCACCCAGGAAAAATATTGGAAGAAGAGGATGATTATGTTTTCCCAGCTGAAAATCATTCTCCTCCGTCTCTGCATCCCTTGGTATTTTCTCCAGGGCTTGCCTGCGCAGGGTAGCCATAACGATGGAAATAAAATCGTAGGAAAGAATGATCTATTAAATTGGGATGCACCCATAATAAAATCTGTATAAAAGCTGCATGAAACTGAAAACCTGAAATCTAAAATCCGTGATTCTTTCTAGGCCAGATTCTCCTTCCTTTTCTCACACAGCATAAACCTGACTTTTCTGCTGTTCCCTCCACTACCTGCTCTTTTTTCCCCACTCACACCAAAGCTGAAATTTCTTCTCCGCCTTTCCATCCCCACTTCATAAATCCCTGTCCCATTTCTTTTTGTTTTCTGTCAAGGTTTCCAAGACATGTTGTCTCTTTCTCTTTCAATGCTGAAGGTTGCTGTGATTGCTCCATGCCTGGGACATGCTGGTGCAGCAATGGTGGTGTTTGGTATTTTGGTGGGCAGCAAGTGCAAACTTGGACAATAGGTGTGAAGCACCAGGGAAGAAAACTAGCTGCCGGTCAGAGGGGAGCAAAATGATGCTGCAGGTAGAGGGAAGCCAAAACTAGTTGGATAAGCTGAGCACCTAGATACACACTGAAACCAGGACAAAGTCAAAGACACTGGGACAGTGCTGCTAAAAGCAGAACATCTGTAATTAAAAGGAAAGCACTTTCACTCTCAGGTTTCCAAAGGTTAAATAATAGAGATGCATGGGGAATGCAAACCTCATTTTTTTGGATGTAAATTTGTTTCATTTCCATTAGGGATGACATCTGAAATTTTTAGAGCCCTTGTGTGAAGGAAATTCAGTTAAAAAAAACAAAAAAAAAAGTTCCCTTTGAATGGAATTGATGAACTGAAGTGAAATAAATTCCAAACAAAATGCTGCTTAGAAGGGGGAAAAAAAAAGACACATTTTGATCTGCAAACGTTGAAAGAGTATGTTTCAATGTTGTTAGTAGATTTCTATCCCCTTTTTTCCCTCCAAAGCAAAATTATATGCAGTTCATGTAACTTTACAAAGCATTTTCATTTCTCTGAAACTGCATTTGGTGATAGTAATAGTTTAAATGTTTCTTAGACTAATCTAGTGATCAGCAAAGATGAGTTTGATTTTAAAAGATAAAATAAAAAAACCCCAGCAGTTTCCCTTCAAGCTTTTAATAATTTTATTGAGGACATGATTAATACGCTTTTGCTTTTCGTACTTAGTTTCCTTTTTGCTGCCAAACAAAAGCTCTGTGTAGCTCACAAACGATGAACTAAATATCAGGTGTCCTCAAACTACAAGTCTGCTGCAAAAGTTGGGGAGGGAGAAGAAAGGTAGGTCACAGAGATATAGAGAATAAAAGCCACTATTGTATGCCAATGTTGTTTTTCCCTTGAGTATACACATGTAATAACAGGCCAGGTGGAGCCGTAATTTATGTTTACATCTGTGTCTAATCTGTCCATACAAAATTAGATTTTTTCATATAAAGAAAGGGAATATAGGTAGCGTATTTCTGTGGAGTTTAATTAACATCTGAGAATTTCCCTAGAACAATTTTTATTACTTTACAAATAAATTACAGCACTTAAAATCACTCAGATATTGGGAAACCTGGAAATGACCTTTTAAGAGCTTTAACCTCTCCCCAGGGCCATTAAATCCTTCAACGTTAGCTCTCATTTTCTGAACAAGAGCTCAAGTACTCTTGTCAATACTATTTCAATGAAAAAAAAGACTTTTCAAAGAAATGAATTGTTTCTTTTATTAAATATCCTATTAAAATAGTCTGCTTTTTAAATTTTTAACATTTCCCTCTACTTTATCTCCCATTTGCTTGGGAGGAACTCCATTTCAAGGCCTTCACTTTTTTGTGTTTATTGTTTTCAAGAAAAAAATAGAGTTTGATTTTTTTTTTTTCCCCCCCTGTCAAAAAAAAAGGCAACAAGAACTCACCTTTTAAAAAAAAAAAAAAAAAAAAAAAAA
>NW_008794445.1:4837211-4838722 GCF_000699145.1 Aptenodytes forsteri
TTTTAAAAAAAAAAAAAAAAAAAAAAAAAAATCTTATGGAAATGTAACTTTCCTTGAAATATCCCCATCACTTTTCCCTCCCCTAATAATTTCTACTGGATGAACTTCACATCTGCCCTGAGCCTTGGAAATGCAGAGCCTTAGACGCCTGAAGGCACCATCTTTGCTTTAGTGTCACAGGGTTGGGGAAAACCTGGAGGGACCCTGGTGAGGCTCACACCCTGCCAACGTGCCCCGGGGTGCTTTTATGCAGTGGCAGTGCTGGGGCAGGGGTAGGATGCGGAAGAAGCAGCAGGCTATACGGAGGTGTGGATGCCTTCCCTCAGCAGAAGTTGTCCCAGACAACAAACGCCGAGTGAAATTGAAGTCTCATTCCTTTACATCAGCCTTTTGTAGCTATTTATAAACTGCTTTATTTTGGGTCATAGAATTCTTATTCCAGGAGTACTGAGTATTAGTTTTCTTCTGTTATAGTGAAGTTTTCTTTTGAGTGACAGACGACCTTTCCTTGCCTAGCTCTGAAAGCAACCCCTGCAACCTACCTGAGGGAAAGAGAAGCTGAATTAACCTCTTTCCTACTAATGTTTAAATGCGGTGTTGCCATTGGAAATAGAAGTGTTGAAATTATGTGAGGAAAAGGTTGATTTCCACCCAGCTTGGACCTGGCAAGTAATGGGGCTTTTGCGAAAAAGTTCGTTCTTGCTAGATTCTAACCTTCAGTTTCACACTGATGATGTTTAGGTAGATCTCCAAATCTGCGAGCACTTATCTAAAGAAAATCTGGGAGCTTGATGAGATCTGACCCATAGTTATTTATAATCATTATTATAACCCCTTTCTTCAAAACAAAAAACCCAACACAAAAGTATTAAATCAATTTGTGCCATCCCCAGCCGGACAAGGAGATTAGTTTCTTCATTCTGTAGCAGGCAGTCCTTTATTACAACCCCAAGCGGTTACTTGTCTCACAAAATCTAAATTAATTACACTCAAATTTGTCTCTACCCTAAACTGGCCTCAAAATGAAATTGAAAACGTGGAGTGTGAAATTGCCCGATGCTGCTGCTTTAAATCCGCGTGTTATTCCCCAGTAACCGCGGGACAGAGAGAAACAATTCTTTCCAGGGAATCTCTTATTCTCTTTGCCTTTTATCTGCCTCATTAACCAAGTTTGGAGGGGATGGATTATGAAGGTATCGTGGTTTAACCCCAGCCGGCAACTAAGCACCACACGGCTGCTCGCCCATTCCCCGCCGGTGGGACAGGGGAGAGAATTGGAAGGGTAAATGTGAGAAAACTCATGGGTTGACAGAAAGGCAGTTTAATAGCTAAAGCAAAAGCCGCGCATGCATGCAAGCAAAGCAAAACAAGGAATTCATTCCCTACTTCCCATCGGCAGGCAGGTGTTCAGCCATCTCCAGGAAAGCAGGGCTCCATCACGTGTAACGGTTACTTGGGAAGACAAATGCCATCACTCCGTCCCAGTGAACGTGTGTGTTGTTGTGTTCTCC
>NW_008794445.1:4838819-4889577 GCF_000699145.1 Aptenodytes forsteri
CCCCCAGCCTACTCACTGGTGGGGTGGCGTGAGAGGCAGAAAAGGCCTTGACTCTGTGTGAGCACTGCTCAGCAGTAACGAAAACATCCCTGTATTATCAACACTGTTTTCAGCACAAATCCAAAACACAGCCCCATACTAGCTACTGTGAAGAAAATTAACTCTACCCCAGCCAAAACCAGCACAGAAGGAAGTTAAGGGAATTACATATACACAGGCTGGAAAAAAACAGGGTACAGGAAAAGATATAATTGTAGTCTGTGACTCTTTTAAGGGTCTGGAGGAACTGATATATGAACAAAGACTGAAACAGCTGTACATGCGTATTTTAGATTGGCTGAACAATGAGTCAGGGTATGATTTATATACGCAGTGGATAGAGGTAGACTAAGATTAGAGAAAATAATGCTTGGTGTAGCTGCCAGAAGTAGAAGTAGGAGCAACAGGATAAAGTTGAGAAAAGATATTAAATGATAAATTATGATATGTTAAATGATAAAATTAAATGATATCTATGTGTATTAAGAAAAAAGTTCAGACACTGAGTTTTATTAAGATGTGCTTAAGTCTCCTTAGGGAAGAGTGTGGAAACCACGTTGCTTCAGCTGTTTTCAGGCAGGACTGAACTAAACACTGGAGAATGTGTTATATAGCTAGAGTGGAGGAGAAAGGGGATAAACAAGATGACAGACAGGAAAACTTCTCCTGAATCTAGGATTGTGGACAAAAAAAAGGCGGGGGGGGGAAGAGAGGGTTTGATTGAAGTAAGTTCTGAGAGTGACTGGAAAAAAAATACCCTAAAGACTCTGTCAAGGCAATTTTTCTCTGTGCTTTGGCAATAGCTTCTAGCTGTGTATTTATGAGGTTCCTGATAATAACAATAAACATATGTTTCAGAGGAAAGGGGAAAGAAGGAATGAAGGAGACAGAGAGTCTAAAGGTGGGCATGAAAAAAGCAGTAAAGGCAGGCACACACAGTGAGGAGGACTGATCTACAGGGTGCCAGCAGAATCAAGCAGGTCTGGTAGACCAGAGTCCTCATTGCAGCTCTGCTCTAAAACATGACTTTAAGACAGTTGCTCAACTTCTGTCTACAGCAGTTTGCCCTTTGCAAGACCACCGTAACAATGTTTTTGTAAAGTACTTTTGAGCTCTACAAAAGGCAAAAGCTACCTAATTGCTAGGGAGTAATTAATGGATTTTTCTAGCTGAAGTAAATACAATGCTTGATATGAAAATCTGGACTCCAGGAGGAGAAGCTGTAACCCCCATTAGAAGTGGTTGAATAGCTGCGGCATGCAGGAGAGCTTATTGTATGCAGGGCTGATAGTACCGTCTATTGTAAGCTTGCCCAGCATTCCCCATTATAAGGTCCTCTTGGGGGTTTCCTGTAACTTTGCCAGACTATGACTGTTTGAGCAAAGTTTCCTATGCCAGGTGTATGCCTCAAGCTGATTGATTTATTTCACTCTTTATTTGGAAAATAAAACAGCGCTCTCTGAAAATGTGGCACAGGAAGATACATGATTTACCCGTGTTGCACGTACTGGCACATTTTCCTCTGAAGGTTCTGCTTGACCACCAGTGGTCCTCAGAGCAAGGGCTCAGGTCTGGAGAGGGTGTCTTGCAGGGGAGGACTATTAACCAGAAATGTGCTTTTGCTACCACTGCATAGGTTGCCCCAAGTTTGGCCTTGTTATAAACATGAGAAACTACATATATACAGCAGAGTCTTTTTAGAAGTTTGCCACGTATCTCTCAAAGAGATCTTGTCCTTGTAAGCTGTGCTTCAAAACTGCACTTGGACCTGGGGGCTTCACAGGCCATGCTGGGGCCAGGGCTCTTCTATGGGCTCCCAGTGGCATCCAACTGGGAGAAATGCACTGTGCAGCAGGGGATCTGGGCTGGAGCATGGGTGAGGTGTGGGGGCACGGAGGGTGTGATGCGTCAATGCGGAGGAGGAGCATCTGGAAGAGATCCTGAAAGAAGGAGAGGGGGAGGGAGGCTGGAAAAAGGTGGGAAGCAGGAGATGGGGAATAGGAAAAGGCAGAGAAAGAGAAAAAAGAGGAGGAGATGTGCCTGCCCAGGTGATGCTGCCTGTCTTGCCACGGGAGCAAGAGCTGGTGAGTGGGGGGTGGCAGAACCACTGTGCAAACAGGACATGGGGTGTGAAACGGGGGTAGAAAGCTGTCAGGTGGAAACTGGGTGAGGAGAGTGGGCCTGGGCTGAGGCAGGGCACAGGGCAGTGGGATTGGGCAGTGATGCTTTCCCTGTGAGCGCTGCCCCCCTCCCCGCTCTGCACTGAGCCACGAAGGGAGTCAGAAATGGCTCCTTGCGGGGGGGGGGGCAGGGACACTGGCATCAGTGCTGTCCCCTGGGGAAAGGCCAGCAGATCTCCCAAAGCGTGCCTGGGACTGGTTCGGCCATGTACCCCCTTAGCCAGCATGCCCTGTACTGGGGCCTCAGGCTTGGTGGGGACAGGGAAAAGCTCCTGGGAGGAGGGGCGAGCCCCCTGCAGCCCTCACTGGCTGCCAGCTGCCTGGCTCGGGGCCAGCATGGCCACTGCCAAGCCTCTGCACTGGAGAGGACCGACAAAAGCTGTTAGGAGGATGCTCTGTGATGGAGCTGCCGGCTCCTCCAGGTGTGTGCTCGTGCAGTGTTGTGCTTTGTCCTGGCTCCTGCTCGGGCACTCGCTTTGCTGCTTGTTTTCTGCGGAGGCAGAGCTGCGTCCTTACCCCCCGGCTTGCTGCAGCAGTACGGAGGTGTGGGCTGAAGAGCCACATGGTGTGGCACTGCCACGGGGCTGGGTAGTGTGTCCACCTGGCTGCCAGCCTTGCTGGGTCTCAAATCTTGCCCCATGCCTGCCCCCCTTCCCCTCCTCTCACTTCTCCCACTTCCCTTCCTCTCACCCTCTCCTGTCTGTCATTCTACCCATTTCTTAATTATTGTTTGCGCTGTGCTTTGAAAATGCAGTGTTCTGTATAAATGTTAAGTGTTTTTATTATTATTATTTTTTTTCCTTTTTCATTTGCATCCCTCACACTCTCTTCTCTCACTATTGTGGCTTCCAGAGAGAATGTGTGGGCTTACATTATTTATAGCTGTGTGAGAGTAATTACAGAAATTATTTAATTACTCAGTTAATACTGTTCTCTGCATCACCAGCTTGTCAAGCTGGTGATCCTCTCACTGCAGCCGAACACAATCTAGTGTTGTCTATACCACATCACGGACGAGTGGGTAAGGGGAGGAGAAGCTTGGGGAAAGGTTTGTGACAGCCTTGCACATTGCTGGTTACTCCCCCCGGGCTAAGGGACGAGGCTGCTGAGCCTGTGAGGACCTGGCCAGGGGCAACGTGAAGTGCCACCTCAGCTGGGGAAGAGCTGCCCGTGAGGATGTGTGGTGAGGGTTCATGGCTCCCAGCTGATGGGGGCTCCCTCCAACACAAAACCTACTTGAGCTGAAGTTTCAATGTTCGGTGTGTTGCATTAACCAGCTCTTCACATTTATCGAAGGTCAGAGTCTGGGAGGGATTTATTGTCTTAACTTCTATTTAAGCCTACCAAATCATAGGGTTCACATGCCCTGCATGGGGCTGAGTGCGAGGTAAAATTGCTATCCCCAGAAATGTTCTTCCTTGCAAGTGGCCGCATGGAGCTCTGACCCTCTTGAAATAAATGAGTTTTCCCTCTGAAGGGGATGGCCTCCTCTTGCTGAGACTTCCCCCATTGGAAATACAGTGTTTCCATCACTTCCAGTTCATGAAAGCTTGTGGGGAGCAGGGAGTCTCCCATTGCTGGTGCAGTATTGAAGGAGGTTGAGAGAGGAGAGTACACGCTTTCTTTCAGGGGACGCACTGAGCCGATGGTTACCGGTACCTTTTAGTTATCTATTAGAGACAGTTAAAGAAAACCCCACAAACCACCTAGTGAGCTCAGGAGAAACGTAAGGAAGACGATCCTGTTCTGAAGGTACTGTAGATAAAAAGGAGGGGTCAATGGATTCTTAACAAATGATACAGTCACTCGGGAAGTGGAGAGAGAGGCTCTTGTTGGATAATGGTGCATTTGTCAGATAACGGTGTATGGAGAGAGCATCTCTCAGAAGTGCCTGTCTTCCATACCTCCAAGTTGCCTGGCTCCATTTGGGCTCCTTCATGGCCCGGGCTGTGGGCCAGGCTCAGCTTGTTCCTCGGCACGGCAGAGCTGGGTGGGTGGCAGGAGGGTTGGGAACAGGTGGCATCAGGGCTGGTGGAGTGGAGTGCCTTTTCCACGTGGCACTGCCTGCCAAGCTGCCAGGCGCAGGACACCTTGTAAATGGATGGGCTCTGCCCACCTCCCAGGAAGCGATGGCAATTGAAGAAGTAGGCTAAAGTGTTTTGAGTGTGAACAGTGACTGTAGGTGCCTTTTTTTTTTCTGACATCCAACATGAGACAGGTTAAGGCAGCCCAAATTTGAAAAAATGCTGGGCATCTCCACCTTCTGAAAGTTGGGCCTTTCATGTTATATCTCTGAATGGACACCCAGAGTCCCTCATTGCTTTTGCAAATCCACACTAGAGGCTTTTCTTTTTTCCCCCCCCCCCCCCCCCCCCCCCCCCCCCCCCCCCCCCCCCCCCCCCCCCCCCCCCCCCCCCCCCCCCCCCCCCCCCCCCCCCCCCCCCCCCCCCCCCCCCCCCCCCCCCCCCCCCCCCCCCCCCCCCCCCCCCCCCCCCCCCCCCCCCCCCCCCCCTCCAATCTGGCACACTTGAAAGTGAATTTTATGACCTGACATTGGAACAGCTTGTTGAGAAGACAGAGTGCGTGGAAGGGCGATGGAACAAGTAATTTTGTCAGCTCCCGAATGAATGAATCCTGTTTTCAGTGGATTCTCATCTCATGGTTAATTGACTCTTTAACTGAATTATATACTAGAATTGTAATGTGAGCTCAGCCCTTAGTAGACACCAGAGAGTCCACACAGGAGAGAACCTGAGCTGGGTGAAGAGATTTCAGAAGCGCTGAACTCATCCTTCCCCCAGTGGTGAGGACTGGGGTTATTAAAAGGATCTAATTTTTCCACCCACCGCCCTATTTCAACTAGAAGATGTCCAGTCCAAGTAAGTGGGTGTGCCCATAGCAGCTTCAATTTTTCAGGAGCTGGCTACACCTCCTCCCTACAATAATCCCATTTCCCCCAGGTCTCCTATTGCTTTTCTCCCAGTTTCTGCTGTATCTTTTATACCTGCTGGCTGGGCAAAAGAGAGATGTACTGTGGTGTTCTGGGGGCTGTGTGTACAGGGGCTGCCCACTACAGGCATGCTGTCAGGTCAGGATGAAGTTTGTTTGATTGCCCAGTGAGCCTTTGACTGTGAGCGGGTGAATCATACAGACTGCTGTGGGGCCAGACAAAGGCTTTGGGACTGCATGCTGTTGTGGGCTGTATTTTGTACGCACTGTAAGAATTTAATTCTCCTTGAGTCCTCTGCCCCTTTGTCAAATCAGGTAGAAATTGGCCAGCAGGTTCAAGAGTTACTGGGAAGCCTGACTCATGTACGCACAAACACACACACACACCAGGTTTGCAAGAGCTTCGTTTCCTAAAGAAAACAAGCTAAAAATGCACACAGAAGGCGGGCAAAGACCTGCGTCAGAGTGTCTCGGGAGCTGTGATTTCTGCACAAGTGACCCATGCACAGCGTGTCCCAAACACGCTTGCAGCGTGCTCGCCCTCCCTGCCATGTGCTCCCACGGTGACTCACTCTGATTCACCCCAGTGCGGTCCTGCTCTGTGATTCGCATAGACGAGCATGTAATGCGAGCGGCGCTGTCTCTCAGGGTTGGACATTCAGTTCACACTTGTGCTCAGCGCACATGTGTGCGCTCTGTGACTCACGCTACTGCACTGTAGTGGCTTGGATCGCAGCAGCAAATGAGACATAGTCATGAACAGGCACTTGCTCAGTGTCGTGTGCTCCTATTGGTTAGCTTTTGAAGGAGAACATGGCACAAGGCTTGGAGATTTTAATATTTCTATCCAAAACCAGACCTTTTGAGAAAAGAAATTAGCCTGATGACAGCAGCAGTAATTGGATTATTCCGTTAGTATCTTCTGTGCAAGAGGAGGGCACATGCCTTTAACTATATTTTCAATGCAGAGACTTAAAATTTGCACTTAAAATGTGAATTGCACCTTGGTTTTCTTCATAACTGACAAGCAGGCATCTGTTTTGTGCCCCACTTTTTTCTGCCTTTGGGCTGGCTGAGCTTTCCGTCTAGCCTTATTCTTAGCCTTGTGGCAAGGCTACAGCAAAACTGTGGTGGTTTGGGTTCCTCAAGTGGCACTGAAGGAGACCAGGACATGCTCTAACCAGCGGGTGCCTTGGGTGGGATGAGGAGGAGCCAGCCTGAAGGTGAAAATAAGGGAGTATGTATGCCTTGATCTAGAGAAGGGGGTGTGCTGAAAGGGCTGAACCCCTGGGAAGGGGACAGACGGGAAGGTCTGAAAGGCGTAATGAGATGAAATGCGGGGCAGGGAAGTGCACAGCAAACTTTGGACATGTCTCTGAGCAGCGAGTCCCCCTTGGCTCTATGGGCTAATCTCCTGCAGTTGCAGTCTGAACATCAAAATCATTTATAATGGGACTGACAAAGTTTTGGAGTATGTGCATGCCTGCAGGAGACAGCACTGCTGAGGTGGAAGGAGATAGGGAGGAACTGGACAGAGGATAAACGAGCGAGCCTTCTATTTCTGCTAGTTTTGGTGATCTGACAGACTCCCCAAACTCACGTGGCCTCCTCTCTTTTGTTTTGAAAGACTCGGATTATCTTTTGGTAAACTTTTGCTTATTTGGAATCTGCCAGGTGAGTTTTGCTGGGCTTTGGGCACATCCAAATGTTTCATACAGCCATTACCTGGTCAGAGATATAATTTTTTTTGCTAGTCAGTTTGTTCCTTAATTTAGATTTAATAAGTCACTTTGTGCTCCATTAATTAGGCCTTCATGCAAAATGTTTAATGCCAAAGTGTGCTTGCCTGCAGATGGTGGAACAGCTTCATTTAGGGAATGGCTGGAGACCTCACTGGGCTGCGCCATTCCTTGTGCCCATGGTCCATTCTCCCTCAATGAGCCATGCTGCCGTTAACCTTCACTGTCTCCATGTCCTGGCATGAGGCCATGGGGCTCATCTTCACCAGGGCTTGTCCCAGCCGTTCT
This sequence comes from Aptenodytes forsteri, assembly GCF_000699145.1. Classification (NCBI taxonomy): domain Eukaryota; kingdom Metazoa; phylum Chordata; class Aves; order Sphenisciformes; family Spheniscidae; genus Aptenodytes; species Aptenodytes forsteri. The sequence continues at coordinate 4,846,015 of NW_008794445.1, forward strand.
CTCTGTCTGATCCCTCTGCCCTTGCCTGAGCTCCCTTGGAAGATTTTATGTGCACATGTGGATTTTAAGTTTCATCTGCTTAATTGTTATAAACTGAAGCCGTGGATGGCAGCTTTCTTACCAGAGGCAAAATGGGCTGGCAAAAACATGCTGTGATACTGACCACTGGGAGGAGAAACAGAGCTTGCGAGTGGTACTTGTCTCCTGCTGTGCTTAGGGCCACATTTCTGTCCGACAGTGTCGCTCACTCGTCACTGTACTGGTCCAGCAGTGTGTTGCTCTATGTCTTGAGACTTGCCTGTAATAATACTCAGTAATATACAATACAAGCTGTGGGGAAGCATTTCGTGCTTCCAGAGTGCCAGTAGCCAGCCAGCAGCTCCTGCCATGCTGCTGCTATAAAATACACAAATTTCTTGAATCATACACTGATGACTTTTTTGTTTGGTAGTAGAGGAGTGAGTTTAGTTTTTCCATTTCCTCCTCTCCTGGTCTAGTCTAGACTGCAATACTAGGAAAAGGATTTTCTTGCTTGGCATGTTTGGGTTTCTGTGGCAAGGGAGAAGTGGTTTTGTATGGGAACAGGTAACAGCATGTGGAAGACGTGTGGCTGTGTCTCTGTGTAACCATGCCCGTGCAGAAGCATGTCCTGTCCTCTTCCACGCTGCATGCATCCCTGCTATCAAGGAATCCTTTTGGCCAAACATTTTGCTGCCGTTTGATGAATAAATTGGGTAGGGAAATGAACTGACACGAGCAGGTTAGACACGAGGTGACAGGGATCTTTTTGTGACAATCAATTTGCCTCTTTGCACTTCGGAATCTGTAGGGGATGGTCCTCTGGGAACTCATCCCCTAGGATTTGTTTCTTCAGTTACGAGGAGGGAAAGTCCAGAGGATAAAGTCGTATTCTGATATTCCTTCCTTGCCGCTCACCTGGCCTTATTATTCTTCGTACTGGTCCACCTCCATGTGCTAGCACCCTTTGAGGGGTAGCCCCTGCAGAATGGGTGGGACTTCTTGTGGGGGCTGAGAAAAGGTGGCAGAACTGTGCCAGGGGTAAGAAAAGGGTGAGGAGACCTGCTGAATGGGGGTGTTTGACAAGAGGCAGCATTGCGGGGGAAGGGCTTAGGGTACCCCAAGAGTGAGGGTAGAAGGAGGCGAGGGTGTAGGAAGAGGAGGTTTGACATGATGTTCAGAGTAATTCATAGACTAAGGCAGGCAGAAAGGTCTCAGGGTGAGATCAGATAATTAATTAATGACTGCAGGGATGCATCTTCCTCTCTCAGCCAGCAATATGTGCATTGTGTGACTTCTAGTGAGCGTATCTCTCCCGCTGCTTCTCTCACTTACCCCATGGCCAGATGTGCTCAGCAGCCCTCAGCCCTCATGCAAACATCCTATGTGTGCCTTCTCAAGACTATGGACCAGAGGCTGCAGCTGCTGGTGGCTACTGTCACCCTGTATTGTGTTGCCACCTCCTTGGTGACATGCTGCCACCCTGCACTGTCCCCATGTGGTTTGCCATGTGTTCCCAGTTTCTTCCTTGCCCTGGGAGGTCTTCGTAGGGGGCTTTAAAGAAAGGAACGGGGGCTCCAGTTGCCTTTTCTCCCCCTGTTGCCCAGGAGGCAGGATCTGGCCCCACTGCTGGTGAGCACCAGGCTGGGGAGGGAAGGCAGTGCAGTGAGGAAGGAGTGACTCATTCTCCAGACATTCTCCAGAAATAAAGCAAATGCACAAAAATGTGTCTGCACCTAAAGATGGGGAAAAAAATACAACTTAAGACTCAAAAGGTTCACTTTAGTTGCCCGAGTACCTCCAGAGGAAAACTCTTTGTTGCCAAATACTTTCCCTTCCACAGCCCCATTATTTTTTTCCCTTAGTATTTTCCCTTAATGGTTGAATCATTTAACACCACACACGAAGTCGGATCTGGCTGCTCTGGAACGATTCTGGGTTGCCATGGCAATGAGGCCTGTCTCTCCAAATCAGGACATTTTTCCTGCTGCCTTTTCTATGCGAGGTTTTCTCTCATCTCTTTTTCTCTTACTCTCCCTTGATGTCTGAAGTGCTGAGCGTTGCCTCCTCTCTTGCATGCTCCTTGAAAGCGATCAGACTTTGCCCGTCTGAATTAATTCCTCTGAAGCCCGTGCCAGCTTTGTGTGTGCTAGCTCTTCAAGGACCAACTTTGCGCTCCTCAACGAATCCACTGCAGGATCAGGGCGAGGAGGGGTAGGAGAGGTGTAAAGGTGGTGAGGTTAGCGGGGGACGGCGGTGTGTGACTGTGGCGTGCTTATTCCCTGCTCGGTACACCATTTCCTCATCTCTGCCTGGGTGCTGCCAGGGCTGTCTGGAGCTGGGTGCCGGGGTGAGAGCTGCTTAGCTTAAAATATATCTTAGGACTAGAAAAGCTAGTGGAATAAACCTGGGGTGAACATAAATGTGCTGGCATGCACAAATCTGTCAGACAGCCTTGGCTCCCCAAGGTCCCATCCTCTATGGGGCAGGCACCTGCAGCGAGACCATAGAAGTCCTGTGTCTCTTTGGGGCGTTGTGCTGCTGGGGCTTTTCCCCTGGATACGCTGAGCTGTGCCTGGTACGTGTCAGTGCGCTGAAGCAGACAAGTGGCTTTACAGCACTTCTGCACCTGTATATTCCCCTTGCTGGCTTGGGATTTGGCGTGAGTCAGACCCACCTCAGTTTATTCTGGCTGCCAACAGACTCCCAGGGCCTCTGTGGCAGCTGGGATTAGTCTGACACAGGGATACCCCCAGCCAAACTGTCTTCCCTGGGCTATGCCTCTGACCCAAGGGAGTAGGAAGAGAAAGGAGTTGGCACAGGCAGCACTAGAAACTCGCAGAAATGGAGGCATGCCCGTAGTGGGCAGGTCTGGGTGGCTGAGTAATGTCAGCGGCTGGGAGCAGATCCGCTGTCCCAGAGGAGTGTCATCACGACAGTGTGAGGTGATGGGTGGCAGAGCAGTACGGTCCAATGTTTTCTACCCATCAGGGCAGAAATGAAAAGGTGATGTCATGTGGTGAGGTTTTCTTCCTCATTCTTCCCCTGGCCAAATGGGCTACTACCCCAAGAACAGTTTTTAACCTTGTGGTATATTTTGGGACTTTCATGTATAGTAGAGGGCAGAAAATCAGGGGAGGGCAAAATAACGGATTGTGAATATTTGGAGTGGAGATGAAGGTGTAAATTTCGGTTGAGAAGATGATTGGCCTCAAAGCCTGTTCTGTCCTGGCCATGGTACGGCGTTGCTGTTTTTCATAAAAGATGCTCTGGAGCTGGGGGCAGTTGGCTGTGAAGTGAAGAGCGTAGCAGAGTGATGTGCCATGGCTGAAGTCCTTGGGCTCAATCCCAGGTGCTCTGCACCTTTGGCTGCCGGGGGACGGCAGTAATGTCCCACTGGACTGATGGGGTGATCAGGCACACTCCTTTTCTCCAGGAAGCCAAAAGTCTTGATTCTGTTTAATGATGCAGCGTTCAAATAAAAAGAGGTAGGCGGACTTGTAAATTGGTTTGACCCATAGTGGTAGGGACTTTGCTATACTGTCCCAGCAGACTTAAAGTTGTCCAGTAAATGTTGATTTAGAAACCTTTTTGTAATGATGTGTGAACTGGTTTAGATCAAAAGCTGATTTAGCCCAGTATTCTGCATCCAACACCAACTGATAGAGGATCAATTAGTGATACTTCCTTAGAATATTCTCCAAGTATCCCATGAGTTATGGCTTGGGAGTTTCTAAGCTAGTCAGTATATCTTTGTATTTAGTAGCTCTGGATAGGTTTTTCTTCCATACACTTACCCACATGCAAATTCCTGGCATTTGCGAACCCATGCACGTTTTTAGCATCCAAGAGACAAGGAGTTTCACCACTTAACTGCTCATGGGGTGACAAAGTTCTTCTTTGTTGGAAACTTGCCACTCGGCATTCTTGTTTGATATCCCCTCATTCTTTTACTGGAAAAAAGTAACTAACAGTTATTCCCTCTTCACCTTCCCTATCCAGCCCCTGGTCTTAGAAGTCCTTACCATATTCCCCCCTAGCTGTCACTTTTCTGCAGAAGAACTGTAATTTATTTAGTTGATTCTCAGGAAGACCTTTCCCGTTGTGTCATCCATCCTCATACCTTTTTTGCCTCTTCTGCATCCCTTTGGGAGAGGAATTCAACAGAGACTCTCCAGTGGAAACAAGGAAGATCTGTAGACCGTGGGTATTACTTGCAGTGTCTAACTGAGCTGGCCCTGACACAGATACAACATGCCCTGTGCTGTCCTAAGGGATTGTTTTTGGCTCTGCCCTCTGAGATGTGGGTAAGAGGTGTAGGTGCCCATCACTGAAGGGCAGTTACAAAGACGATGGAGCCAAACTGTTCTTGGTAGTGCCAGACAGTGTAATGAGAGGCCATAGTCGCTCCTTGGACATCAGGAAAAAATTTTTCAGTAAGAGGGTAGTGCAGTGCTGGAACAAGGGCCCCGAGGTCAGCCACAGCTGATCGGATCTAATGTTGGTGATGGTCTCATTGTGAGGGGAGCCTTCAAGGCCCCATCCTGCCAGTGTTTCTGTGATGCCATGAAGTGGCATTAAGATGGCCCAGAAGTGATACATGAGTCTGAGGTGCAGAAACTTTCTAGAATTGCCCTTATGGTACAAAAACTCTTTGTGACTCTTTTTTTCCCTGCGTTTTCAGTTTATATTGACACTGATCTATTAGGTTTTTGTCCCTTTGCTGTGTCCCTCTAGCAAGCACACTGCAAGCTTTTGGGCTGCGACACTAAGCAGGCGAGTGTTTAGCACTCTCTGACCCAGGAGCGGATCCTGTATCCCTGGGAAGCTGCAACGTGCTGAATAGCTGCTGTAGAAGTGTCCTGATGTTACCATCAGCCTCCTGCCTGTGGCACACCAGTGCTGCCTGCCCAGCTGTACGGGGACGTTTGAGCAGGCCCCTGCTAGCAGAGAGCAAGGCGTGGGGCATGGCTTGGAGCGAGCTTGGTTTGCTGAGCAGAGCAGCAGCTGGGTCACGGGGGGGATGCAGCAGAGGTCTTGTAGAAACAACTGACACCTGAATCATTGCATGCCTGGGAGAGGGAAAAGCCAATTAAAACAACAATTAAAAAGAGCAGAGCAAAGCTCCTAAGACTTCCTGTAATTGCAACAGATGTGCCTGAAGCTTCCTCAGGTGATGAGCAGGTTTTGGTGGTGCAAGCTGGAAAGATGAAAACTTAGATGTGCTGGGATGTGGAGGCGGGATGCTTCCCAAACACCAATTCTGCTTCCTAAACTTTCAGTACTTTCTGCTTCTAGTTGTTCCTGAGATATCCTGAAGCTTGTCTTTCTTGTAATGCCGTTATTTCAGGTGCTTGCCCTGTCTGGAATGCAGAGATAGCTTCAGCAGTTGGAATGTGCAGGATTTAAAGGCTGAATTTCTAGTCACCTTATTTTATGTCTGCCCTGACCCTAACTGTTTCTGGCCCCAGCATCTTCATTGTTGTGCTGCTCTCGTATCTTCATGACTTAGAGAATATTAAGATTGAAAATGAATGGGGAACAGGAAAAAGTATCTGGACTTAACAAAATAGCGGTGGGGGGTGCGTGTGTCTGGGAGAGGTTACTGTGAAAATAATTTGTTCTGAAAGGGTATGGGGCTTGCAGAATGGAGGGGATTTCAAAGGCTTTGTTTAACATTAATAATGCTACATTATACATGTAAATGCCATTATTAAAGGCTTCTGGGTATTTCAGTGAAAATAATTAGAAGGAAAACTTTGGGGCAACTTGTGTAAATGAAACAAAGAGAATGAGCTGATGGCGAGAATGAATAATTATTCCCTTGCCTCCTACTGCATCCCTGCCTTAATTTCCACTGCATCCTTTCCCCTGGTCTAGAACAAACAAATAGCCCCAGAACAAAACAAGAACAAAACAAAAGCACTTGGTGCTCTGAGCATCATCTGGAAAGAGGGAACTGAAGTTCTCTCTCTGAGTGGCTGGGAGAATTGAGGGAGGACTGAGGGAAAAGCAACATGAAGAAACTCTCAGGCCTCCCTAGAAGTGCAAAGAATTTAAATCAGTGCTTGTAAAATGCAATGATGAATAAGACAGGTAGGTAAAATTCTTGCACGTAATACCCAAATACTTGAAGTTTTTGCCAGAGGGGAACATTTTCACCCCCTTACTTTCCTTGAGAAACAATTCCATTTAAATTGGATTGAAAAATGCAAGATGACTCTTTATGTGTGGATTACTGCTACAGGATGACTGCCAAAACAGTCAACTACAGTGAACAAAATAGGAAATATAATTATTGCTGCAATTTCAGATCACAGAGAAAGAATTGTAGCCGCCTCCAGGAAAAACAGACACGTAGCATTTGAAGGAAACAAAATTTAATTTTCCCAGCCATGAAGTCCCACAAGAGAGAGCTCGTGGGGATGAGGAGAGCTTTCAAAAAAAGATGAAGTTGAGACTGCAATCCAGTACGCGTGTGCAATATCAACACACTTCTGTGCGACAGAAAACGTACAACGATGGCATACTTGGATTCTGCGTGCTGATATAACGCGTGTGTCTCCAGCTCCTTGGCAGATCCTCATGGACTCCAGTGAGGCTCTTTACAGGCATGGCAGAAACTGCTATGCAGTCAGTAGTGGGATCAGAGCCCAAAGCAGCTAAATGCTGCTAACCAAAACCGAGGAGGCAACCAGAGCCTTTGGATGGAGATGAAGGGAAAGAATGAAAATTGGCGTCCACTTACGAGTTCCTTTTGCAAAAGCTCATGCTGATCATTTGTCATTTTAACTGCAATCTGCATTTTAAGGGGCATATTCTACTTTGTTCTTTCTTTGGGGACAGGCACTTAAGATTATAGAATGTAAATAGTGTATGAATATATGCTCAGCATACTGGTATAAAAGAAACGTTTCTAAATGTATAGTAGAGCTGCCTGAAAGGTTTTCCAGTGGAACAATTTTCTGCTGGAAAATGTTGTTTCTACAGTATTGAGAAGTCCCCTGGGAACGTGTCAGGCCTGTCACAGCTGTAGATGGAAATGAGGCAGGTTGGTTGGTCTGCAGAGAGGCCGTGCGGCTCTTCCAGATCCCTCGCCTGCCAGCTGAGTAGATGACAGGCTAAAAAAAAAAAAATATCTTTTTGTGATGTCCCAAAATGGAGTTTTTCAGGTATTTCTCTTTTGTAAATTATTAAATTATTATAAAGTCAAATATTTGACTTTTCGTACATGATAATGGGAGAACTTTTTGTCCTCCAACTACAAGCAAAACAGCAATTTGTTTTCTTGCCAGCTCAAGAAATGCAGTGCAATTACCCACATGTGCCCCTTCAGAAAAAATCCACTGCTGGAATGCCCCTCAAGCTGCTCTGGTGCCTTTCTCATCAGCAGAAGCCCAAAACACGCAGGGCCCATCGCTATCGAAACTCTCTCTCAATCCTGGTAGTCTGCAGCCTTTTCGGCCTCACCTCTCCCATCACCACCCACTGCACAGATGCTTCCCCATCCTGAGGACATATTTCGGTGCAGGGTATAGGGTGGAATGGGGCAAAGGGGAAGAGCTGGCTACCTACAGAAAGCATGGGGGGTAGAGGAGAGTGGCAGAAAATTACTAAATATGGTTCTCCTGGTGGTTCTTTCTCTGCTGGGAGTCCCCCCTTTGGTCTGAGGACCCATATCCCTTCTTCTGAGGGGCAGTGGTGGCCTGTGGGGCTTGTAGGGGGGAGAGAGTGGAGGAGATGTGGCAGTGGGGATTTGTAAGTGCAGGATGATACAGTCTGTGGCAGCGATACTGGGGAGACAGAGGCTGTGTTTGCTAGGAGCAGTGAGGGGACATTGAGCTGAAGCTGTCAGAGATCTGGGGAAGGCAGATGGGATGGGGGGGCAGGATGGGCAGAGAAGCAAGAGATTTCCATTCTGAGGACACGCGCATGGTATGTCGGAGAGAGGCTGTGCTCGGCGCTCAGTGCTGATGTCTTGTGTAACATTTTATTCTGCTGCGTTCAGTGGGAGCTTGTGTGGGTCCAAGATGTCTGCATACTTGTGTCTGCAAATATATCTTTGGGAGAGTCTAGATAAAAAAAGGATGCTTTTTGACTTTGCTACAACATGCTGCTGCCTGGGCCTAGTATATTTAAACCACACCTATGAAAGAGTTATATCCTTTTCCCATGTAGGTCTGTGTTCTTCTCTCCAAGTCCTGATGAGTAGCACGGTGGGTAGGAGAGGTGCTTTGCTTGGACTCTGTGTGGTGATTGTCCAGGATGCTTATAATTTTACCTTCTGCAATTGGACTTATCTGCAATTTGACGCATTGTGTGACTGTGAGCAGGGTGACCTTTGCGGATCTTCTTGGTCATCCTGCAAAGCAATGTCAGTCCAAACTACATTGCTATGGATAATATCCAGGGAATATGGGGGTGCAGAAATGACAGCTCTGTGAGGGGCATGGCTCATAAAATAACTGAGCCAGACGTGCCTGTTAAATGGAGTCTGTTCTGCAGCTGTGCATGGGTGACTGAATCTGCTTCCAAAGTTTGTAATGAGGATGGCCAATCACTCACCAATAGCATCTGCTTGTGTTTCTGCATGACCAGAAGCCCTTGGAAAATGGAGTGATCAACAGGCCTTTCCAAGAAAGGCTCGGCCATCACCAGAAATGTATTCCAAAACAGGCTGTGCGTGGGCAAATCCCGCACATAAGGGTAATGTTAATTTGTAATGTGTGCTTCATTTTGAGTGGCTTTAGACTAGTCATTTCTGAGCTGCCTGAGCAAGCCCTTGCACAGAGGACACATTCTCCAGGGATTGTGGGGACATGCAACTTTAAGATGCTTTGGCAGGAGCCAGCTGTAGCCAGCTGTTGCGTTACAGGGATGCTCCCCTTAGTCCTGTGGAGAAGCCTGTGAATGGATGCTGAATGAAGCTGGCTCCTTGGCTCTGACCGACTGCTGGAAAGCACATGGCACCAGGAGTAAAATGAGCTAAGAAAACATGCTGAGTAGAAGAACAGAGCAGACAAAAGCTGTGCCAGAGCTGAGTCTCTCTGGAATTGCAGGTGATGCAAGGGAACACTTTCACGGTAACCGACGCTAAACCTGCAAGCAAAATGAAAAGTGTGGGTAGCTGGGAGTATGGGCTGTTCTCAGGGAATTTCGGCCATATGAGGTTTCGTTTGGAATGGGAGCATATAAATGGAGTGATCCTGCAGTCAGTGCAAATTCAACCTGTGGTTTTGAACCAGAGTATTAAAAAGAACACAAAAAACTCGAGAGGGCTTGTGAAAGCGGAAAGGATGAAGACCCCATCTGGCACTTCTGAGAGGTTAAACCAGTCCCTGATAAAAGGCTGGATGGTGGTAGGAGGGGACAAAACTGAGCGAGGGTGACCGGAGAGAGAACATGAGCACAAGATTTTCCATGGTAAACCTCGGAAGAGTACTCTGAATTTCCCGAGAGGAGGAATCAATGAGTCCAGAGAGAGCCTGGATTTGGTGAGGAATCTGATATGCTGCAAAAGGAGAAATCTGCAAAAAGTGTTCTGGCCACCTTCCTGCTTCAAAGTCAGTGTCCACCAAGAATGACACAGGGAACTACTGATGTTGCAGCAAACATCAATAACCAACACAGTGCCGACATTTGAGAAAAGGGTGTAAGAACTGCAGTGCTGTGCTTTACTTTGCAAATGCATTCCCAATATAGTTAAAGAAGATGCCAACATCATCATTAAAACTGGGCAGCTCTTTGTAGCTGCAAAGGACAGTTTTGCAATAGCAGATGATTTTGTTGTCAACGTCAAAGCAAGTGGGATACTTCTTGAAGTGAAATTGCATAGGATTGTGTTAGTCCAATGCCAGAAAAAGTGACATTAGCCTTGAAGGAAAAACTAATGGAAGGAAGTGATAAAGTAGGGAAATTCAGGATGTATGGGGGTGAGTTGGTCTTTTGCAGGGAAGTGGCTGAATTAAAAGTATGGCTAAAAGCCCAACAAACTTGAGAAGGAATGATCTGTAATACTATCATTGTAAGGTTCAAAATCAGCTAAGCCGAGGTCTCCTCAAGGTACCATTTGAGGATATTTTCCTGGGGTGAGGGAAGCTGCCTGGCTATAGAGTAGAGTGGTAGGAGTCAAGTCAGCCCGTGATTCATGACCCTAGAAAATTCCCTTTTGGTTGTAAGTGGAGATTAGAGTAAATCAAAGAGTTTATTCCTCTGGAAATCATCAGGTGATGAAGTGTGTAAAGCTGGACACATAGGATCTAAAAGAGTAAATAAATGTTTAAAAATAGATCAGTTCCTGCTACTGCACGGGGAGGAATTCTGATATCAGGGGCATGAATGTTTAGATAGTAGAGATTCTGAGCTGCATTAAAACTCCATAAAGCTATTATCAGATGATCTGAGAAGCTTTGTGAGGAACCAGTACCAATGTAGTGTAAATGACATACTTTGAAGATTTATTAATGCAGGTAGATCACAGTATCACCAATACTGCCCCACAGACAAGGAAAAAGTACCGTGATCTTTGTAAGAAAAATCAGTGGCTCATTTAGTTTCAGCAGCCCTGGTCTTGACAACACTTCTGTGCAAAGATATCCAGTGAATACGAGATGAGAGACTGAAGATTATATGAAGGTAATTTAGGGATTTAAAAGAAACTTGAGAGGGGCCAAACAGGCTTTATCCTGAGCTTAGAAGAGCAGTGATGTTGAAGAGGCTGTCAAAGCTTTTCACACACATACCAAAATGTAGGCCATATCAAGTGAAAGAGTTAGTGGTAAAAGGAAAAATGGCCCCTTGCAGCAAAGTAGCCACTGATCTTTTCTTGCTGCCTGGAAAAAAAAAAAAAACAACACAAAAATAAAACAATTCAGTATGTACTTGTCCTAAGCTATTATTCTCTCTTCCTTGAGTTAGCCTTATTAGAAGACACTCCAGCTAAGTAGGTGAACATGCATACCAAATTTGTTTTTCCAGACACAGCACACCTGACTTAGTAACATCTGATGATAGGCCAGTTTAGTAGGCATGAATTTTAAGTAGTTTGCATGGATTTTGACATGTAACTGCTGGTTTTCTTCATCCGTGATTTAACAGATGGGTTGAAAACCTCATTAAAATAATAAAGAACACAGTGAAAAGGATAGGGGTTATAGTTTCATCTGTATTAAGCTCTTCTAAATCACAGCATGGCATCAACGGAGTGAGAGTTGCCTCCTGCAGGCTTTTTGTTCAACAGAAAACTGGAGTCCAGAACTGGGGTCAAAGTCACTTGGGATTTGTCGTTGCAGCAAAGAGCCACTGATCTTTTCTTGCTGCCTGGAAAAAAAAAAAAAACAACACAAAAATAAAACAATTCAGTATGTACTTGTCCTAAGCTATTATTCTCTCTTCCTTGAGTTAGCCTTATTAGAAGACACTCCAGCTAAGTAGGTGAACATGCATACCAAATTTGTTTTTCCAGACACAGCACACCTGACTTAGTAACATCTGATGATAGGCCAGTTTAGTAGGCATGAATTTTAAGTAGTTTGCATGGATTTTGACATGTAACTGCTGGTTTTCTTCATCCGTGATTTAACAGATGGGTTGTAAACCTCATTAAAATAATAAAGAACACAGTGAAAAGGATAGGGGTTATAGTTTCATCTGTATTAAGCTCTTCTAAATCACAGCATGGCATCAACGGAGTGAGAGTTGCCTCCTGCAGGCTTTTTGTTCAACAGAAAACTGGAGTCCAGAACTGGGGTCAAAGTCACTTGGGATTTGTCGTTAGTTATATGAAGGGACAAGTAAGGCAAAACAAAAAGCTCAAAGCATTTGGCATCTGAGAAGCTTCCTTTCTTCATGAAATGATATTATGCACATACACGTTAGAGAAGAGAAGCTAGAAGTGGGCCTGGCGACACAGGAAAATACTCTGTTGTTGTAGGAGGCTGTCAGGTCAGGTGGACACATATTATGGAAGACAGGTGATCTTCTTCATGCTCCATAAGGGAGTGGAACGAATCAGTCATTTTGCTCAGCAAGGCTTCAGATGAGTTACAGCCACATCAGGTGAGAGAGATGTGGCCCTGGTCACGACGTGACTGTCAGACTCAACACTGCTCCGCACATGGAGAAGAGCTGGTTCATGTGACAGCAGGTCACCTCAGAGACTAACGCAATGTGCTTGTTTGAGTAGGCAGTAGACAGGTTATAAATATGCAAAATTTGGTATTATGTTGATATTTGTTGATTGCTGTTATTCTGACACTTGCTTGAGAAAGGAAGAAGTGAGGGTCTGTGCCCTTGATGGACTCTGACCTAAGCCAGTTAGAACTGGTCCCTCTCCCATCCAGGGGCTCACTTTGCTCTATGCATGTCAGATGAGAGCTGCCATTTTTGACAGTACATAAAGCAGCTCTGTATCATTGGCTGTGGGTGATTTCCAACCCACTTGGAACAAAATTTTCTGGCCTATCCTGGTAACACAATATCCTTTTCCATAATCGTACCAGAGACCAGGGTGTTGGTAAAGCAGAGAGACTAGATTTCTCTCTCACTCTGGATATGGTTCTTCCCTCAAGACCCATGGTGGAGGGTCGTAAGAAGCAGCTTTTGCTTTTTTCTCCCTGCCAGTTAGGTCTTGACTCTCGCTTGCTTCTCTGGCGCTGTCCCTCTGAAATTTAGACCTTCATTTTCCTGTCCCGTTTCTGGGGTAGAGGGTCTAAGCACTACAACTCAAACTCCTCATGATGACAAAGGCTGTTATGGACTGACCTATCAAGCTGCTGGGCGGACCCGTGGCCTCCCAGCCAGTGGAGATGGCTTGCTAATGCTCATAGGCTGTATCTTTTTGAGATGTTAAAATGCCAGCTCCACATGCATTGTAGCGTGCATTTCCCCAAGCAGTCAGTGGATGCAGGGAGGAAATAATACAGATCTTGCACACACCCATTGTCTGACTTCTCCCTCCATTTTATGGAGCCCTTGCCATGAGGTTTTTTTTAGTATGAGCCATGGGATGGGAAGCAAAAAAGAAAATCAAAACCAGAAGAGAAGATTAAGGGGATCCTGTTCTACATTCTAACAGTTAGTTAAATCCTTCACTTTTGGAAGCTGGTGTTCCAGGCAGACAAAGGGAGATAAAAGAACCCATTGCATGAGATTATTGGGTTTGCACCTTAATATATTACCAGGCAAAATTTTACTTGTGCAATTTCAAGTTGAGGAATTTTAACTGTAGGTTTTTCTACTTTATGTATGGAAGGGGCGGGGGGGAGAAGGAAGTATGCTATTAGTATTTTTCTTCAAAGGACACTTTTACACGTTATGATCCAGGGAGGAGCTAAACAGGGTCCTGCTTTTCCTATGTACCGCACCCTTTAATCATCCGAGGCATACAAGGAGTTCTGGGGGCTTGTAGTGTGGAGGTGGGTGCTGGGGAGGAGCAGAGAGATGTTTCAGCCGCAGAGGGGCCCGAAGGCACAGATTCGCAGAGTGCGGTTTCCATGGCAGTGCTATGGAAACCAGGTTCTGCCGCTCACTGCTGCTCAGGGTGGAATTTCAATGCTTCATGCAGCCCTGGTACCCAAGAAACAACAAACCCACAAACAAAACCGCACCAAAACTGTAGGTGCCTCATAAAAGCACGGTTTCTCATTCAGCCTGTATGCCCTGCCTGCCACCCTGGGGGAGGAAAGGACGAGCAAGCCCAAATCAGCTAAAATTAGAGCTTGTTACACACCTGTGTCCCTGCCTCCATCTTGGCCCCTCAGAATAGTTTTAGAGGTTCAAATAAGTTTGATCAGCTCTAGGATATTTGATCTGCTGTTATATGTGGGCTGCTGAATGCAGTCTGGAAGCTGAGTGATTGTATTGCGAAGAGTGGGGATGCAGAGGCCTAAGGAAGACCCAAAGCAAGAAGAGCTCTCTTCTGCTCTTGGCTCATCTGCATGACCTCTGAATCACTTGGGTTCCCCATGCCTCAATTTCCCCATCTGTAGAACAGAAATGATAATGATACCGCCCCATAGACTGGGAAAGTTTGACTTCACCTGTGAGTGCAAGCAAGTACTTGGAGTATTTGGGCTACTGTGAAACTTAGTTAATGTTTGGAAAGTAGTTTGAGGCCCTCCGATGAAAGTGGTTAGAAAACTGCCAAATTTTGCCAGCTTCCAGATCAACAGCCTGTAAGAAGTTGTACTTAAAGCTTATACAGGCCTCACCCTCATGTTCCCTCTGATCTGCATTTCTCCTGCAGGATGGAGCACTGGCACTGTGATGTGGTAGCACACAGAGATTGGAATACAGTTGTTTTAGTAGTAATACTGGGAGCATTAGGCCTGCAGTACCAAAAACATCCCTTGCATAGGAAGGAAAAGGAAGATAGTGTAAAGGTCGATCTTTGATTTTACAACCTCTCAGTGATGGCTGACTTTGACCAGTGTAGCTTGAAACCCAGCAACCAGTTTAGCCTACTTAAAATTTGCCAGTGATTTGCCTGGGATGGTGGTGAATATGTCCCTATGCCAGTAACCATGTCAAAGCACCCTTTGGCTGGGGGGGCCAGAGTCAGAAGAAGCCATAGGAGGCAACCTTCTACCCTCTTTTGTCCTACTTTTGTACCAGCAGTGCCAGTTTTGGGCTCTGGAGCTCCTGGATGGCACCTCCTAAGGGAAGGTGGGCTTTGAAATTCCCTGGGTGCTGCGAGAGCATCCCTGGGGCATCCCACCACCACCACATGCCAGCAAGTATGGCACACGGCAACGGGTCAGTGAGTGCAGTCCATGCCTATGGTGAGGCACCGGTTTCTGAGCGTGTGCCCTATGGAGTGGAAAAGCACATAGCTGCCTGTGATGGCATGGACGTGCAAAGTCACAGCCGTGCAGTTTGTGATGCTGTGCAGAGCTGGAGAGGAAGCGGGGAGGGAAGTGCGGGTGCCGAAGGTCCCATATGCAGGTCCTCTGGTCCACCAGTCACCTTGGGGAGTGCTCCCCATCCGGCTGCGTTTCCTTAATGCTCAGAGAGAGACAGACAGTGGGGACATAGCACCTCACAACCTTTGAGGGCTGTGAGGATGACGGTAATAATAAGCGATAACTTGCTGCAAGAGCTGTCAGCCTTATAAATACCAAGCCTATGACAGTAACAACAGGATGGGCCTTAGTCATATGTTGGGGGGAGGATCTTGGAGAATCCTTGGGGGGCCCTGGCTGTGTTGTCAGAGTGGCACCCCCTTGCTTGCCAGGGATGTGGGCGAAGCTGGGGCCACCTCTTATCCTGAGAGCAGCCTTCCCTTGGGAATCAGCTGCCCCTCTCCCCCTGCGGAGGAATTGCCTTCTGCTTAATAAACGTCTGCTTGTAATAGTCTGAAACAAGGAGGCTAATCAAAGGCCCAGTTCTGTGGAACAGGGATGCTAAGTGACAAGATTAATTTCAGTAATCAAGCAGCTTAATTTGGACATTTTTTTCCTCTCTTCTCTGTTGCTGATGGAAATTGAGGCAAATCTCATTCTGGAGAGACACTCCTTCCCTGCCTGGTAGCACCACTCTCCAGTACTGAAAATGCTTGTGTAGGGATGGGAGGATGGGGTAGACAGAAGAGAGGAGTAGGAAAGGGTCACAAAGGACAGTATCAGAGAAGGTGTGTGGACTGCTATGACTGATGTTTCTCGAGCATCTTTCCTCTGGAAAGCTCCCAAAGTGTTTTATAGACTGCATCGCAAAGGCTCCAGTCAGCACTGAAATGCAGTCATCTTGGCTGGATTGCAGCAAGTCTTTGAAAGGACATGGAAATTTGACTGTTTAGGAGAGGGCAGGCAGGCAGGAGGCTATAACACCACCAAAAGGAAATCATTAGATGAGAGCCTGTGTGATGGGGTGGGACTTATCTGAAACACACCTGTGGCTGAAAGGTTTCACTCCTGCAATTAAAAATGAATTAGCCTTCATCCTTCAGTGTTGTGGAGTGCTGAGGACCCTGTTCCTCAGCTCAGCCAGAGCTGGTACCTCCAGCACAGCCTCCTGCAGCGCTGGCACCCGGCTCTCCGCCATCTGCCCAGCCACTGCTGCTGCTGCCTCACCTGCCCCAGGGCCGCCTGCAAGACCTCGCCAGACATGATGTCACTGAGCTCTGATGTCACAGTGAGCTGAGAATGTTTGTCAGTGAGCACCTAGGGGGCCTCAGCCCATCTTGTCCCTTCCCTGGTGACAGAGGATGGTGGAGGCAGCTGGTGAGAGGGTTGGGAAAAAACCCAGAAAATGTGATTTATGGTGAGGCAGGAAGAGCTGGGTCCCTGCTCCGGTCTCGTGAGGAAACCCTTCTTCTTTAGTCACAATTTAGACAGGAGAACAGATTCCCAAGGGATATAGTGAAGTTTAGGACTGAGTAAAGCCCTGGGTGGGGGTGTTTTCTTGGGGGTAGTTTTGCGCTGGCCTAAGGGTGAGGTGTGTGTGTGTGGGCAGGCTGGAGAGGACAGTCTAATAATAGCTATTTACTCATTCAAACGCCTGTGATCTGAGGAAGCCTGGACAGGCACCCAGTGGCGTGTGGCAGAGCCCTCCGGAGCTAGTGGAGTGGGTTTAAGGGAATGACGTCCTCGCCTGAGGCAGTGAGGTTTCAGGTCTGGCAGCTTTCCACATCGGCCTCTCCAATCCCTCCGTGTCAGCGTGCTCCTTTGGTGCTGGCACCTCTCTCGCACGTCCCCCCTCTCCCTTTCACTCCCCGTGGGGGGCATCTTTAACTTGACTGCACCCCCTGCCATCTTCTGGCAATCAATTTTTCGGAGACAATCTGTGACGTTCCCGAACCCCCTCCTTTCCCTCTCCTCCTTCCCCTCTCTCCCTCCTGCTGACTTGTTATTATGTACTGCAGCTGCCCGGAGGATTTTTAAATAGACCGATAATCGCACAGCAGCTCCTCTTGGAAGTTTAAATATAACCTCCTTGTTAATCTCGCGTGTGGCAGCAGCACAGCACCTGGGGAAGGGAGGAATGGACAAGCACTAACCCATGGCTTTACGTGAGGGCCGGAGGGCTCAGGATTTTCTTTTGAGTGAAATAATCAGGAAATTGCCTTTTTTCTTTTAACCAGAATAGCTCTGAGGTTGGTGCAAGGTGCCAAACTGATGATTTTTGCAGCACAAAATTCTTTTCTTAGCTGCCATCCCAGGTACAGCACGAGGGAAGGCTGCCCTGCAGCCGTCCTCCCATTTCCCCTGGTTTGGGCCAGCCTCTTGCCCCTGCTCCAGCAAAGCCCCCCTGGGAGGCAGTGGGCAGCTCAGACCTCCTCCACCCCTCGCCTTCCTGCAACAGGTTAGCAGTTGTGCATGTCATGCTGAAGGAGGTGTTTCAGAAGGATCAATAGGGAGCTAGGCAAAGATCCTGCAGATTACTTCCCATATTGTTTTGTGGCAATAGGCTGATTTCAATCTCATTTCTAGCTCTCCAAATAACTAATTTACTCCTCAGACTGGAGTATGGTTTGCTGAACGTCATAGTTTGGTGACACTACAGAGGAGATCACAATTAATAATGGATTTTCCCAAAGGACCTGTTCTAAAAGGGCAAATCTAGTGCTCACTAGCCCATTAAATGTGGTGAGACACTTTCAAACACTAACTATTGCCTGTTGCTTTAGGTTAATAGGATCCCTACTCTTCCTGCATCCCAAATGCAGCCATCTTCTCGTACAGACGGACGAGGGATGTGCATGAGGGATCACATCCTAACTAGTTCTTGTGCTGTTGTTGGAGGGAGGATCTAGCTGGCTGTTCAGGGACGTGGGTTGTATTTCCTCCAGTCTGCTGAATTGGTACATACCGGGAAGTTTGGTCCACACCGACACCAGGAAGGTTGTTTCTCTACTTTATTTTCCTCCTCTGTGGAAAAAAAAGGGGACACTGTCAATTTATTTTGAGCAGTGCTATAGAAAACCTAAGTATTATTATCTGAGTACCCAGAACAAAAAATAGTACTATTGATGCTAAATTATCCATCCATTTTAATAATCCAGCCATAGTAATTGCTAGAGCTGGGGGACTAATTCACAACACATAATTTATTCAGTGAATTTAGCTTCTTTTTCTGCTCATGGAATATCAATTGTGCGGATCATAATTTCCTCAAATTTATTTGAATTTATTCAGTGAACTTCTTGGAAAATATTTACTCTATGGATTGATACAGGCTGCATTACTTAATTATGGTTGGTCAGAGAGATCTATTTGGTATTGTTTCTATTCCCTTGTTGAATGAGTACACAAGCACTTCTGGCTTGAATACTTGCATATGAACATGGAAGATGTACACTTCTGCAAGTTTTTGCACATTTCCATACATGAATATGCAGATAAAACTGCTATACAGGAGCATTGACAGCAAACAAACACAGACAAGCCAGGTCTAAGCAATTTTGCATAAAATATGTGAATGAGTATTTTTAAAGGGCCTCAATTACCAGGACAAAAGTCTAATTTTACAGCGAAGTAACCTGGTCCTTGGTAAATGGCATCTTGAATGGCGATAATGGCGTGTTGAATCAGAACCTAATAATTTACCTCTTTGCCTCTTTCTGCTGCTCAGTACAATGATTTCCTGTAGTAATATAGTCCCCAGCTTGGACATATATTTTATGAAGACTGTTTTCTTCTTTTTTAGCTGGCTGTATTTGTGTGACGCTCACTGTAAATGTGCTTGTGTCCTGCAATGGGTAGTGCTTGTCTGAATGGGAGACCCGATTGTCTCACTTCCATTAGTTATCCATGTCTAACCTGTCTCCCTCGCTCCCTCCTCCCACATCAGAAATGAGATGCAGTGTAGTGTGGCTAATTTGAAACTTTCTAAACCACAGAATTGTAAATGTTTCCAAATGTCTGTCTCTGGCTTATGGTGTAGGAGTGTGAGGGATCATGTTCATGAGGACATTTGTGCACACCTGGGAGTAGGGTGATCAACACAGAGTGGGATAGGGAACAAGCAGGAAGAACTGGACAGTCTTGAGGACTACAGTATAGAAAGAGGGTGAAATGCACCGGTGTGAAGTCCAGGGACATGCAGATAGACAGGTCTACAGTGCCTGGTTTGGAGCCATGTGGTAGAACCCACACTATATCTGAAGGACTTGAGCAGCAGAAATTGTTTGGAGGGTGCAGCACTAACATATTTCTGTTTCTTCTAGCTGGTCTGGGTGACTTTGCACAGTCTGCTGGCCTGTATGGGAAGATTCCTTGTTACTCCTACTAATTGATCCTAAAAACAATGGGATTATCATCAGTTAGAAGCAAATGAAAAAGAAAAAAAGTGGGAGTATTATTTACTGATGTGATGACTGAGCCTTTGATATGAGACATCAGCATAAAAGGCAATTATGTTCCTAGGTGCCAGGCAGGATATTTCCTGCCAAGGCAGGGAAGTATCAGTATCATTGTAAAAGGCTCTACTGTAATTTCCTCTGTGTACAATTCTGCGTATAATTCCAGTTATCCCAATTAAAGCAAAACGGAGTCAGAAAAGTATCTAGTTGGTAGAGAGAGCGGAGAACATGTTTTACAAGAGGAGACTAAGGCAGTGTAGCTTATCTAACCTGGCAAAATGCAGGCTGAAAGAATATAAAAGGCTGTCCTCCATTAAAACAAGAGTGAGGTGAAAATACCCGGGCAGTAAGAGAGCTCTTCAAGGTAGACAGCAACTAGGTATTAACTGCCCAGGAACAGGCTTTGGCAGAAAGTCATCGGTACGGCGAGGTTCTGCCCCAACTTCCAAACTGCATAGGGAAAGCAAGAAACCTAACCCCTCTTCAGTGAGAGCATGGTAGGTTCCTGAAAAGACTTATATGGAGAGGCTGTCTGGGAGACCGGGGCTGGGACATCCCTTCCAGACTGCTGTTCCTTAATTACATCAAACCCCATGTAGGCACTCTGTTCTTCAGAATTAAAAGGACCTTAATTCAGTTTAGTTCAATTTTCTTCTAAGGGTTGCTTTAATTTGGAAGAACTGTGTCCATTCAAGGCTAATGTGATTTAATGAATTCATGCTAAACTCACAACTTCAGTTAATTTGGATTAATTTTCCCAATCGTTCCTCAGCAGACAACCCTTAAGACATGTAGTAGAAATGGCCAAGAAATCATGATCACTTCAGTCCTGCTTGTGATTCAGTTCTAAGCTGGCAAGCAGATTTTCTGACTGCAGAAGGCCTGAAGAAACATCTGGCCATGTCTAACGTGCCTCTCCCTGGAGAGGTGCTAAGAAAGGTGCGAGCTCCCAGACCCGGTGTTTTGGCTGTCCTCTTGTGTTTCACCTCCCTACTGCAGGGGCTGAGCGGAGCGGCTGAACAGCCTGGGCTTATCCTTATTTGGGAGGAGTATTAGTACTGTCCCATGGGAAGGTGGGCTGTGTGGGACAACCTATCCTGAAAGGTGGGGTTGGCTTTGGCAGTAGATCCAGGGGAGTGCTGGCTGCTTGGCTGGGTGCTAAGAAGCTACCTGCGCGTAGGAAAAAATATCATCTTTTAATTCCCTGAACTGCACTCCGTTGATTATCATTGCCAGCTTCCAGGAAAGAAAACGCGTTTCTCTGTAATGCTGTTCTAAGGGGTTTACAGCTCAGTTGCGATGGGTGCTGTTATTTCTGTTACTGCTATTAGTCGGCGCATCCTTATTTGCCTGTTTCTGGACGGCACACCACGAGCAGGAGGTCTGCCAGGCTTTGGAGAGTGCGTAAGGGTTCACTGCCGGCAGGCCCCGGCAGCGGCTGGGAGCGGCAGGAGGATTTAGCGGTGCAGAGCGCGGCCGCCACCGCCGCGCAGGAAGGGACCGTGCTGCCGCGGCTCTGCATGTTGCCATGGAAACAAAGCTGGATCCTTAATCGGGATGCGCTTCTATGTGGACGTGAATCCACGTCTCCTGTCCTTTTGGTCTCACCTCCTGCTGCCCCAGTCCCAGCCACACGGTCATGGCCACCCCGTGCCCAGCGGGTGGGAGGGGAGCCGATGCGGAGGAACACTGTGGGGCTGGGGGGTGCAGGAGAAGGGTCCGAGGTGGGCCTGAGAGAAAAGGTTTAAGATATTCCCTGTGCCCTGGGGAGTGGAGAACAACCTCTGCTGAGGCGGTGGGGGCAAAGGGAGCCCAAGGAGCAGGCAGCAAGGGTAAGTCTGCCATGGCAGCAGTGGTAGGAAGCACCCCGAGATACTGGGGTGCCCAGGTACTGCAGGAAGGGAGTGAGTCTTGGGAAGGTCATAGCTGCATGGCACGGTTTGTAGACCTTTAGGTAGCACCCAGCAGGCTAGCTCCAGGGGTGGTACAATCATGTCATCACAAATTTAGCTCAGGGACTGTACTGAAGCCACTCTTCAGCTTCAGTGATCCAAGCCAATACTTCTGCAAGGTGTTCTGTGCCTTGTGGGCTACTAGGTTGTCCAGGTTAACTCTGGCATCTCTGACGTGAGGCTGTGGCATTACACAATCCAGGCATGGTTTTGAGAGGCCTGGAGATGTGAGGAGGCTGTTGTTAGGAAGTTGAAGCAATCATACAATGTGCTTAAAACAAGCTTATGCAGATATGGGTGAGCAAAGAGATCTCATCTATTGTATTTCCTCTGCATTGAGTACATCAGCTGAGAAGAAAAATTTGCTAAATGAAAATCTTTTCAGTTGTAATACCTAGCCCATTCAATACCTGGAGGGGAGCACTTCAGGGAAAACCTAGAAGCTGTAGCAAAAGCTCTTGGCACTTCAAGAGGCAGTAATCTCCCTTCTGAGACCATAAAGACTGCAAGTTGCTGTTTAGCTCTGAGGAGGTGGTTTGGTGCAAGCTGTAGGATGGAAAGTGTTGCTCCCTTACAGTCCTGAAAAATCCCCCACCAAGACTCACCAGGAACGGGACCAGTTTATGTCTACTGACCACATCCCAGCAGGAGGGATTATGACCAGCTTGCTTAAGTCCTCCTGCAGCTTCTATCTGAAATGCTGTTCATCTTTAATTTAGACTGTAAACCATTGGCCAGCATCACTGTACGCTGTTAAAACGTTGCTGTCAGTGTGCCCAGAGGACTGAGGGCTTCCTTCGTCGAAGTCCAAGACACACAATTGACCATGTGTAAGGAAGTAAACTGCCTTGTTTAGGGGAGCCCTGGGAAGGGTTGAGTCCAAGGCCGGGAGGGCTTGTATGATTAATCTTTGCTGAAACAGACATGCTGGTGCTTATGGAGCGAAGTGAAAATCTTCTGGGGACCCAACAATTTGCTTGTTGCATAGCAATGAAATAGGGGAATTATCAATGGGCTGTGCAAAGTCCCCCCCCAGCAGACAGCTGAAGGGGAACTCGTGGCCCTCAGAAAGCTCCCTGTAAAAAAGAGGATTTACGATCCTCAGCCCTTTATGTATGGATGGAGTATGTACATTTTAAAACATGCAAATATGTAAAAATATTGCATACTTTTTCTCCCTTGGATATCGTAGAGCTACATTATAAAGAGAGATTCCATGGGAAGGAAGGCCAGTGAGGTATATCTGTAAAGGCTGTGTTTTCCCACTGATGAATAGAGAGGTTGTGTCCATAGCCTACTGCTGAATGCGCAAGGAGCCTGACCACGTTCTCACTTCCACCTAGAGAGTGTGGTGTGACTTTGAAGTTAGTGCAGTTAGCCTGATGAGTGAAAGGAGAAAAAGATCTACTATCAGCCCTTAGAAATTACTAGGTAACATAACAAGAGCAGCTGGACACCAGATGAGCTGTAGAGCACTGGGTTGGTATCTCCCACGCAGTGTGCTTCATTCACCAAGCATGCCCACTCTGCAAGGCTGCATGCCTTGAATAGCACTGATGCCAAGGTGATGAACATACATAGTTCTTAAACTCTGTTTCTTCTACTCGTAGCACAGAGAAGAGGAGAACATCCTCTGAGATAAAGGGTGCACAGCGACTGCTGCAGGCTCCTACGCAGTGCAGACGGATGCATAGTGTAGGAAGGTACACATCCTGCATCCACTGAGCTAATGAAAAGGTCGAGCTTCTTGCACTAGCCACCAGACTTGAAGGAAAGGTTTTTCAGCTCAGTACTTTTCAGGAGGCAGATATTCAGAGGTTTTACATGAAAAGGGGAAGAGGCACTTCTTCCTACTAGCCAAAAAAAGTATCCTGAAGCTATATGACCAGAGCGATGACTTTGTCTCAGCTTCCAGAATTGCTTAGCTGCACCCTGCCAATAAACCTTTCTGTGGCTATTCCCTTCCCACAAGTGTTGCTTCTTCTGACCTGCTTAAAGGAAAGATAGTTTTGGTTTAGGTTTTTTTTTTTTTTAACCCAGATCATCTTGGTGTATATTAATTAGATGACTGCTTGCCTCCATGAAAGATGAGTCCTGAAGGACTGTGCTTTGTCAGGAAGAATAAAGTCTGTTAAAACCATGTCTCCAATGCTTTCACCCACAATTTGAAGGCATGCAGGCTCTCTTCCTCTGGGCTGTGGCCAGGGCTGTGTAGTGAAGCAGCCTTTGTAATCCTTGGCTTCTCTTTGAGAGCACTAACCAGAGGCCTAATTAGCTCTGAATGCATATGTGGTGATGTAGACACTAATCTTCAGTAGGCTGGACTGCACCATCACCTTATTTCGCAGGGATCATTGTCAGATGCTAATCCATTTCAGGTGCTGCCAGCCTGAGTTGGAGTGGAACTGGCATACTGGAGATGAGGCAATTTGCCTATCTTGAGCCATCCTGCATGTGTGTATATATATATACACCTGCATGCACTGAAGAACCTCGAGGCAGCTGTGTACAAGAAGACAAGAAATAATGAGACAGAGTGATACAAAGTGGAAGGGAAAGACAAAGCATCACAGCCAACGGCTCTTCCCTTGCAGGAGATGCAGTCCTGGACATGGCTTTTTCTTTCCCCTCTGATATTCTTATTTGTTCATCTTTGTCATGGGCCGTGGCCAGGCAATGTTCAGACTGAATAGCTCGTTTCTCTCTGGCTTGCTGTAGCTCCTGCTGATGCTTCCATCTACTTCCCACTCCCCCGTCGTGCTGGAGTGTGTGGTTAAGAAAGAGGACAGACAACGGGAGATGGAGGAAAACAAGATGCATCAGCTTTGCCTTTGAGTCAGTCAAAGAGCTATTTCTATACCTTACATGGTTCACCCTGGCTTTTATTCTCTCAGATGCTTTTGTTACTTTTATTATTAACGGCCAGTAGAGGCAAATTCTTTTGCTGCTCCATCAATCCCTTTCTCTGCTGTGCGATCCTCGACAGAAATCTCAGTGCCTCATTTGTGTGTATGATCTTGAAAAAGATATGGCAGTTCAGTCCCAGACTTGGTTTTTGTTTAAAAAAGTACAAAGCCTAATATAGATAGAAAAATTTGAATTCAAGTACAAAAAGAGCATCTTATTTATTATGCTGCTGCTTTTAAGTTATATCAAGGGCATATTGAATATATAGATGGCACCTTCTATTAATGTGCGGGTAAGTACAGAAAAAACAGTGAATTCAATTATGTGTGCTCCGGCACAAAGTTAAGCTGACTAGAGATGGGCTCATTGACTTTCATAGCCTGAACAAAAAGAAGTACAGAACTGAACCTCATAGCACCTTTATTGCAAAGTCAGATGGACTGATTCCCTCTCCCAAATCCTCTTCATCAAACCCTGAGGAATGTAAATGTTCATGTGCGTAGATCGTGGAGATGGATATAATGGTCCTTACAGCACCAGTCACTGTAGCAATCATGAATGTGAATTGTTTCTGGAACTGTGGGGAGATTGCAAACTCTAGCCCTGCAAGTCTCCTATGGTCCAGTCTTTTACCAAGAACAACTTCCAGTTCATTGGAGTTCAGAAATGGCTTTTCCTTGAATAGGGGGTTTGACACAATTTCTGCTTCAGTCTCATAGCAGCAAGGGGTATGGCAAATGGCTGTTAATCATCAGGGCAAAGAAAAGGAACTAAAGAGCTATGATCCCAATACAAAATAATAGGAAGCAATAATTCAGCAGGTGTGGATTTGGCAGAACATCCTGCAAATGTTTGGATGGGCATATGTGCATGCAGGGGACTTCATACGTTTGTGTTTTTGTCTGTAAAGCTGTAGGAAACTTCCTATTGAGTTTCTGAGACTTAATAGATGGGAGCTCAAGAAGAATATTTGAGGAGGGAGCTTCTTTCCTTTCTAATATCTGTGTAAATAACTCCATGTGCTTTATTGGTCTCAGTCTCCACAGTGGGGAAGAGGAGAATCAATAATCGTTTAAAACTTTGTGAATCAATTAGATGAGCAAGACAGGCATGACAGCAGCTTCCTGACAGAGGCACTGCTCACTGGTTGATTAGGAAGGAGAGCTGGGTAGAGGGAAGGTAGGCGCTACCATGCTTTCATCCATCCTGGAGCACGAGAGGTAACTAGCTATGGCCAAAGCCAGCTCTGATGGGGATCAGGCCTTCAAGCATGACAAATGGGGCCGCATATTGAAATCCTTATTACGTGTTCCAGCCAAGGACTCTCGTAACACGGTGATACAGTTGCTTTCCAAAGCAGGGGCTGAATCCAGAGTCCAGGTCCAATGGTTCAGGAATCCACCTCCGGTTCTTCTCCTTAGGCTTAGAGAGTCCCCAGCTAGATCTGAAATCAGAAGGAGTGTCACCATGGCAGTGCAGGCCAGGATTTGAACTGGTTCACTCTCCTGACATGGCAGCTCTACTGGACCTGAGCTGGAGTTTGCATACAGTGCTAATGCATGGATGCCTTAGGGCCAGCTCATGATTTCTGTGCCTCCTGTTGCCTGGTGCAGGCATACACATTATGTGCTAATGAAACAGCTGCTTGCCAGCAGCATGTCCAAGCAGAAGTGGACCAGGGTACTGTTTCTTCATTTTACACCTGGGCTCTTTTGTACTATCATGGCAGCATAAGGAAGGTGGAAAAACACCTCTTAAAACGCACCACACGGAGCTGCCTTCTCACCTGGTGCACAGCGAGGGTTCGACATTGCTCCTGTCCCAGCCCATGCTGTAAAACACAGGTTGGAGTGAGCTGGGGTGAGTCAGGTTTGGGAGAGCTCAGGGCAGGGAGGAGGTGTACTCTGAGCGAGCAGCACCTCCTTTCCAAAGTGATAGGATCTGATTTGGAGGGTGCAGTGAAGGGTAGCGTGGATCCTCAGTCTCAGAAAGCTGTGAGTATGAAATGGCTGAATGCTTACTCCCAAGCTCAGGAGGAGAAATGGTAGGATCACTTCTTTCTGAATTTTGGGTCCACCTCACGGCAGGAAGCCAGTGACCTGGGCTAACCAAATAAACCTGGCTGTATTTGTGGGACTGAGTCCCCAGGTAAGAGCGGTGCGTGAACGCAGGGAAGCAAAGACAGCAGCACATATGCTCCACACCTTCTCTTCACACCACAGAGCAAAACAGTGCCAAGGAGGCAGTCAGAAACCAGCCCTGGAGAAGGAGGCCTGGGTGGGCAGGGTGAGGGAAATCTTGACTTGACTCCTGCCTGCCCCTAGTTATCTGGCACAAGAGGTCCAGGCGGGTGGTCCGTCAGCCCTCCCTCCTCTTCTCCAGCATCTCTGCAGTCCCAGCAGGCTGCCGGGGGATGAGTCCCTCTTTGGGGTGAAGGTAGCGATGCCCAGCCCTGACACCGGCGGGCCGTGCCGTACCCTGTGCGGCGCTGCGGGGAGTGATGGGATGCGGGGAGCGATGTGGGGCCGTCCCTGCTGGCTGCCAGCACCAGCTGTAAGGAGCTTACGGCCAGGGCTGTATTACGTGTGCGTGGTTGCCAGGGAAACTCCGCTGCTGAACTGGGACCAAAGCGGTGGGGGCCTGACCTTTTCTTTTCGTACTCAGAGCATCAATTATGACCCTCTTAGAGAAGAGGCAGCCAGGTACAGGGCAGTGGGAAATGTGGAGCCTCTGTAATCTAGTCAGATCTCAGCTCTTGGTTTTGTCCCCTTGCTAGAGAGTTCTCCCATTTTAAGTGGGTTTTTTCTGTGGGTTATTTTAGTTTTTTTTCGAGTAAGAGCGTTGCCTATTTACTGCTGGGAAACTGGATGAGGCTGAAGCCTTTTACTGCTCCTTGCCTTAAGGAAAGTGGACACATCTACACAGGCTTTGCCTTCAGCTGCTTGCTTACTTGCACTCTGAGGTAACACTGATCTGATCCAAAGGGTATGTAAGCTATATCAATGCGTTGAAAATGATCTAAACTCGTTAATAAGGCCAGCCTCTAAGAAAAGACTAAGTCCTGGCACAACATTACCTTAAGTTGGCTACTTTGCTTTGGCTGTGGTCTGGCCAGCTCAGAGCATGGGCACAGCCAACTTCACTCTGTCCATAAAGGCTGAGTAGACTTTGGCATCACCAGGACTGCAGGTGCCACGTGTTAGGACGTAGAGCAACTAACAGCCTTGCCCGCAGAAGGTTAATGCTTAAATAAGCAATGCAGAATTTGAGCGAAAGGGGGTATCACTACTTCATGAGACAGAAGGGGAATAGAGGCCCTCACAGACACACTCTTGCCTGTCCACAGCTGGGCCACAGTGAGGGGAGATCTTCAGGTCCTGAGAGGCTCAGAGGGCATTGGATGCAATGCTGAACTTCCAGGGCTTGTCTAAATAGACTCTGTGAACCTTTGGAGGTTCAGCTCATAATAAGGTTTGCTCATAATAAGAGACCAAAGGCATACTTGATGAAATGGAAGAGCAGTTAATTTAGAATTGATAAAAAGAAATAGTATTTCACCCTGGATAGTTGATTTGAGAAATTTATTCAATGACATCTTGCCAAATACTGTGACTGGACTTTTTTAAAGAGTGCCGGATAGTTTTATGGCTGCTATTGATTAATATGGCTATACCAATGACATCCCATTCAGTTTACAGTCAAAATTCAGTCCCTAGTCTGGAGGGTAAGAGAGCCAGAAAAGAATCCCCAGGCAAACACCATGATGTAATTGGATGGATGAGTAATGGAGCAGTCTGACTTTCCTCTAACTGTTTTGGGCTGTCAATGTCAGGATATTAAGCCATCCTAGTGGGCTTGTCCGAGCTGGGACAGGGGAGCTAGGCCTGGGCTGTCCAGATTGCCAGCATGGTATAACATGGCACCTGGTGGGCAGAATCTACCCAGAGTGACCAGTGGTTTAATCCATCCATGTAAGCTTATCAAACAAGGAAACACAGGCATACGGAGGTGAAAATGGAAATGCAACAAGCCTGGTGTGAAAACTGTTTATCCTGGCAGCTTGCTAACTGCTATTTCCCCTCTGTGGAAAAGTGCTGGCATCCATATGTGATGCTCTGAGAAGCTGGTATTGCATACCATCACATACTAGCCTGCTCTGACCAGTGATTGTGTATAAAATTCATAAATGGTGCACCCTCTCCTTAGCTGAACAACTTTTGGGGTTTTTCTCTGAATTGTATACGTCAGACAATGGCCCTGGTGTGTTTGACTCTTTTTCATCTTTTTTATTAACTGCATGTGCTATGGAGTGAAACAATCCCAAGATCAAGATTACAGAATCTAGGGTATATTGCGTTTCCTCTGTTGCAAAATGCTTAGAATGAATGACTTCTGTAGACCCTTAAGTGGAAAGTGGAAATCACTTAGCTGTTTTCAGCCTTTGAGTCATCTTTAATCAGAGACCTTTTTATTGCAGCTCTCAGGAACTCCTTGGTGCTGGAGCACTTGCACAGTTGCCCCTGGGCTAGGGCTCTGCAGCAGATCTGTTTCCACTGCTACAGAGAGATGAATGTCCAAGCCATGACTGGGATCTGTGTACATGATGATACTTATGTGTATAGTTAATGTCATTATACATGTGAATGTTGGTACATTTGTTACCGTTTACCAGGGTAACAAAGCCGAGCTACACTAGCAACTCTAGATTCCTTATCACAATTATTCTCAGTAGTCACTAGGGATTGTGGCTTCCAGAGAAGACTTAGAGAGTCAACAGCCATTCTCCTATTTGCCACAGACCTTCTTTCCTGGCCACTTGTATGCCCTGCCTAGCAGGGACCAGAAGGACAGCAACACGCTCTCCCGTAAGAGAGGACTCTTACAGCCCTGCCCTAATTTGTCACAGTATATCCTGCCTGCCTTTCCATCAGTGGGGACACCAAACCGGGTTCTCTCCCTTTCACTCATCCACCAATTTCTGTAATCACTTCTCTGTAACCATCACCTCTGAGCTATGTATCCTTCTGTCAAATACAGCCAGTGCGTTCAGTAGTTATTATGAGAACAAGGGACGGAACTGATAAATTACATGGTTATGTAAACCACATTTCTGCATCTAATGAATTTGAACTTCCCACTGACGGCACGTTCCCAGAGCAACTCTCAGGATTTTCACCAAGAAAGATCTACTCATCAGTGAATCAGAGCACTGGGAAAGGATTGCAGGAGGTCATCTGCTCCATCTGCTGTGCAAGCCAAAATCAGCAATAACCCAGGGAACCTGTTCCAGTAAGACAAGAAAGTTTTGAAATCCTACTAAATAGTATCAACTAGGCAGAGAGTCATTAAGAAATGACACAGTCCAACATGCTCCAACCTTACTTCAAGTAGGTTTTGCTGTGAATATGTGTATTTGTGGAAATGTGAGCATGTATGTTTGTGAGAGATGCAGAGATGCTGTTCTAGATGCCAGTCCCACGACAGGGACGTTGTGCTAGGGCTGTAGTGTCACCATGTTCTCATAGTCCCTACTGCAAGCACTCAAGGAAAGGACTCGTACAGGATGATGCAGCATGTAATATTAAAACCAGAGTTTTCTTGTATTGAGTCGTTGAAAACTAAATAAAAAAATTAAATGTGGGGAGAAAAAACAAACAGGTGGAAGATCCTGACTGCAGGCTAGCCTGAGGCAGTGATGCATTTGTGGTAAGAATAAACAGGAGTAAATGAACACTTAAGCAACAAAGATCCTGATTTCCTGTCAGATCTGTTATAACAAACGGGACTCAGAAATATAGAAAATTTAATTATAAGACTTTGAACTGTTGTGGCATTTTCCATCACGAACAATAAAACTCCCAGTGAATCAGGTATCCCACCAGGACTGTGACAAATAGGTACACAATGGTGTCTCAATTTTGAAGAAAAGAAATGCATAGGTAGGGAAATTAAGGTCTGTGTTTTCCCAGAAGTTATTTGGTGCTTGCTCACTCCTTTTTGCCTCCACAAAATGTGTGGTAGGCAGGGCTGAAGTCTAAACAAGAGGAAGCCCAGTGTGATTTGTCTGTAGGTCACAGAGGAATTTTGCAAATCAAGACTGTACTGAAGACACACGAACAGCTTTTCTTCTAAATCAAGAAAATGAGAAGAGGGCTTTGGAAAGTGATAGTGGCTTGAGTCGTTAGGATCTTAGAGGATCCCCTTTGCAAACTGGAAAGAAAGGGAAGGGCAGACCCCAGTTGTTAAATTATGGCTGCACATGAAGCTTAATGCAGCAGCAAATGGGGTTAGATATACTGATGTTCCCAAAAGCCTAATAAAAAGGGGCTACTCCCAGAGCAGCACAAATTGTATTTCTCCTGCACCTGTGCAGAGATAGCAACCTAGGGTATTTTGCAAAAACATGGTTTATTTCTCCAAATCTGAGAAGTAAACATATGCTCTTGACTTGTTCCTCACTCAAATTCCTTGTGCATAACTTGACACATCTGGTCCTTGTGGGGTCTGGCACTTGGACTGGAGCTAAAGGAACTTGCTACCAGTAGCAAAAATCTGTTCAGGGCCCAGCAACGGGAGGATGGTGCACAGAACCAGATTGCATTCAGGTAGGTTGCATGGAGGAAATATAACCTACTGATCTCACTTTTCAAGTCAGCAGTTATACTATGGCTCAGTGGAAGGCTCTCTAGTTCTTCAAGATGACTGGCCCACTGCAACCATTTTTGGGGATCGTGCGTTCCTCTGCTTTAGGTATGTTCTCGAGTCTGCCCCATGCTGAGAAGCAGTTTTGCTCTGGATAGTAAGATGTTGTTTGTAAGGCAATAATTGTTTTTGGTTGCCTGGGGAATGCAGAGAGGCTGTTAGGAAGGAACTTGTGAGAAAAGCACCCCAGGGACCTCTCCTGCCACATCTGAGTTAAATGGTTTGTTAAATGGCAGTGATTGGTTTCAACTGGTGCAGCTGCAGGAGGGCTCCTCAGGGAGTCACCTGCAGCCTTGCCAAGGGCCTGCATCCTGGGTGGGGGGGCTCAGACATGGCCTTCATGCAGTATCTGCATGGGCCTGCCCTTGAGGGACAGAAGGCACTGGGCAATTTAGAATTGGTGGCAATGACACTTGGTCGCTCTCTAAACCTTGTGCCACCTCCGCAAACGCCCTTCCATCCACCTAGGAACTTGCCAGCCACAGTCTCCAAGAGGAGGCTTCATGGTGAGTGCTTTTGCACCTTCACCATGTGCAATCCATCCTCCTTATCTGAGGGGTTAAATGTGCAGGAGGGGGAGGCAATGCTTGTCCCAGCAGCCATAAACTCAGAGCAGATTTTCTGTGGGAAGCCATCTGTCAGCTGGGGAGTGGTGCTGTGTCAATTGATCAGCTCCACCTCCAGCTCAGCTCTGCAAACTACAGATCCCTGACCTTGCAGGGTGACAGCGGGGGAGTACTAGGATCTCTGGAGGCATTGAGATCCTGTAATGGAGCCTCTACTCTTTCAGACTGGGTGAGGGACACCCTGCAGCATCTTCTTGTCTCTTGCAGCAGTTAGCTATGGGGATCCTGGGCTTGCAGGTGAAAGGGCTGCAGGAGAAAGACAAGCTTTTGTATTGTATTTCACGTGGATGATGTACAATGTAAGGGACTTCTACTTTGAACCCAACTTATCCCTATCCCAAACTTAAATGTGTCTCCCAGTGGCAATGCTGAACCATGTTTCTGCTGTTCCAAGGTGAAAAAGGGAGGTGGAGAGTGTGAAATTTCTACAGGAGAAAAATAGGAGCTTGTAGTGTTCTGTAAAAACCTTTAATGTCCAGAGGGGTAAAATATTCCTTTTTGGTTTTAGACTGTAATAAAGCAATAATGATTCTGTGGGGTATATGTGTGTAAAAATGGTAAAACCTCCTTAGATCTGCCTCTAGTTTAAAAGCTTTCACTGCAACACCACAGTGAGGTCAAATTCCTGCTCTGATAGCCCTGTGGTTCTCTGTCAGTTCATCTCCTTCTCTTTCTCCCTGACTTACCATCAGGTGTGTTCAAAAATACGGAGAGGAAGGAAATTGTGGCTCTCAGGCCTTTTTCTTAGTTTGCTTTTTGTCCCCCAAAAGGCACTTACTGAGATTCCCGTCCAGCTCTATCAGCAATTCTCCTGATTTATTATGAGAGGGACACTTTCTTCTACACTGTTGTCTGTTCTTCCTTCCTCACCCCTCTCTTTTTTGAGTGCTGAGTTGGTTAGGGAATGAAGAAAATTTGGCTAGCCCAAGTATTGGGGTGGTCAAATGCCAAGAGACATCTTGGCAAGCCAAAAGCTGGACTAGCTTGCACCTCCTTAATGCTCTCATTTTGAATAGAAGTTGCCTCTTCTTGCTGCTTCTATAATAAAAATGCAAGCAGTTGCTCAAGAGCAATTATTACATGCATAGCCAAGTGGTCTGTGCTGTTTGATTTAAGGAGGGGTGCTTACATTTCTCGGTGGAGAGGAATTGTTTAGCTGGGTTGCGGTAAAGCTATCTATTTGGTTTGTTGATTTTTGATGTTCTGATACACTCTGGTTAGTGAGGAGCCCCGAATTTTCTCCCCGAGTCTTTGGGGCTGAATTCCCTTCAACAGTTGGGCTGTGCACCGGTGTGGAACGAACTGTCAGTGGGCACTTTAGCTGGAGCACCTGACCCTATTTAAAGTCACGGGAGGGCAGTACCTCTCTGACCTCGCTATCATGCCTACTAACTCCTGCATGTGTGTGTGTATGCAGCCTTGAAATACTAGTGGATTTACCATCTCCCATCCCCTACTTGTCACTGACAGGTGAGGAAAGCACCCAGTATTTTTTCAGACAAGACTTCAAGACACTGTGTGTCAAATGTTCTCATAATTCAATAGCCAGGTCCTTCAGATCTTAGACTATCTGCTAGAAACTGTGGAAATTCACAGTCAATTCAGAGGTTCTTATGCATAAGTATAGAAAAGCTTTTGTTGAAGTTAATATAAAAATAAATACTAGTAATCAATGTAGCTGTCTCGCCTTTTCATGTTACAATAAGGCTGAGTCTTCGCACTCTAGCATTCAATTTGCTACAAGTGGCTTTCAAAGGCACAGTGCAATAAAGGGTATTGGAGATGCTTGTTCAGGCTTTCTTCAAACTCTGGCAGATGCTGTGGCAATAGTTTAATCTTTCCTCTGGCTTTCCTGATTTTCTCCGTAAGCTTCAAAGATAAAAAGTATCTTTTTATTGGAAGAGTAAGTTATTTTCCTGAGCACAGTTCTGGGAGAAGAGGGTGAATTCCAGTGATAGAAAGTATGAGCTATTTGCCACAGATTGAGAGGCTCAGTTGCTGCTCCTGTGTTTTTTGTCTCCAATTTGTTGCTGTCTTCTTTTCCTTTTTCTTTTTGTGTGCATTTATTTTTCCAGTGAGCAAAGAGCAGCCCTAAGAGTACTTTCATAAGTGGGTGGTGAGCTGTGTGGAGGAAGTGAACAAAGTTTAATCACCAAACCTCATAGAAGAGGTATGGGGATCTGGGAGCAAGGACTCTTTCGTATAGGATGTGACCCATAGGGAGTTCAGAAAAGAGAAACAAACAGCTTAAGGCTGGATGCAGGATCAGAGCTTTTTTTTCTGGAGTTGCTGAGCTATGGCATATTTTGCCAATAGAGAAAATGGCTATAGGTAGTCAAAACCATGACTAAAGAAGGGATGGATGGATGGATGGATGGATGGATGGATGATTAACTGGCATCTCTGCTGAAAAACAGCTTTGCCTGCCAGGCTGTAGGAGAATGAATTTGGTAGACAGCTGTTCTAAATGTGAATATCTTGAGGTAATGTCTTGAGGCATTTGCACAGTGAGTTTCCCCAGGTCTAAAACTCCTGACTACCTCCTTTTGGATCTCTGGTTCAGCTCTTCTGGCTTATTGAAAGAAGGTGGGGCTGCTATCTCAGTCCTAAAATTGGTGATTGGATTTGGAGAACTTTCTTATTGTAATGGGAATCTCTGCAGAGAGATATCATTTAATTCTGCCTTTTTTTTGTTTGTTTGTTTGTGATCTAATCCTACTCTGCAGAAGTCACTGGGAGTTTGCAGTTGATTTTAAAAGACAGAAGATCAATCCATAAGAGAGCATATTGGCAAATGCTTTTTCCATTCCTTTCTATCATGAATTGGGCAAAAGCAGGGATTTGGATTTTACTGGATCTGTCACAAACTGAAAGCCTGGTATCTTGTGAAATCCCAGGACGAAAAAGGCTTACACTATGCCATTGGAGAGCTGAGATCTGTACAAAACTCCCTTGGAGTCTTGGAGGTTATAAAATGGTACAAGTTCTGATTCTTGCAAAGATGAACTTGGTATGGTAGAAGGATATGAAAGCAATACCAAAAGAAATATTGAGCTGACATTTCTCTAAAACATGGTATAAACAAAACCCATGATAGTTTAGAATTTTATTTTTTCCACTTTAATATGTTTTATGTTGTTCTGAAACTGAGCCTTCACAGTTGTAGCACTCTGTGCTACTGCTTGCTTTGAGAGGAGCTTGCAGTGGAGGTTCTCAGAGCTATTTGTGTCCAACGGTTTTGCCTACTCTAGTTGTACTTCAGTCTGGATACTCAAGCTAGAGTGACTGTCCCAAACTAAATCAGTATCAAAGCTGCTGTGTATCCTGTTTATACTACATATAAGGTTATGATAATCCCGGGATTAAAGCTTTTAATTTCTACAGCCATGGAATATTTTGTACATATTTGCTTTTTCTGTCCTCACTTGTGTACCACTTGTTCCCTGTCTGTTAGAATCATGCCTAACATTTGAAACCTTTAAGTAATTTCGGCAACCTGCCTTTAAAAATAAAGTAAGGACAGCTGGTCATAAAAAGGCTTTTACTTCCTTCCCACTTGCTTCACTTAAATTTTAAATTTTTAAAAGTTAAAAATCCTTAAGCTCTGACCAAGACATGAAGTGTAAGATTCTGACTGTGTGCCTCCCCGTCCATGCTCAATGGGTTGACTAGGAATGCTGTTTATTTCCTTTGACCTATTCTTATTTTCTTTTTCTCTCTCTTCCTCTCTTTGACTTCCTATTCTAGGATGAGTCATCCATGTTCTTCCAGTTTGGCCCATCAATAGAACAGCAAGCCTCTGTCATGCTCAACATCATGGAAGAATATGACTGGTACATCTTCTCCATTGTCACTACTTACTTCCCTGGTTACCAGGACTTTGTGAACAAGATCCGCAGTACCATTGAGCACAGCTTTGTGGGTTGGGAACTGGAGGAGGTCCTCCTGTTGGACATGTCCCTGGACGATGGGGACTCAAAGATCCAGAACCAGCTCAAGAAGCTCCAAAGCCCTGTTATCCTCCTCTACTGCACAAAGGAAGAGGCCACCTACATTTTTGAGGTGGCCAACTCTGTGGGTCTGACAGGCTATGGTTACACGTGGATTGTGCCCAGCCTGGTGGCAGGGGATACAGACACAGTGCCATCCGAGTTCCCCACCGGGCTCATCTCTGTCTCATATGATGAATGGGACTACGGTCTTCCTGCCAGAGTGAGGGATGGAATAGCCATAATCACCACGGCTGCTTCTGATATGCTGTCTGAACACAGCTTCATCCCTGAGCCCAAGAGCAGCTGTTACAACACCCAGGAGAAAAGGATTTACCAGTCCAACATGCTCAACAGGTAAGGGAAGGGGCTGAGCCAGCCTTACAAAAGAGGGGTCAGAGAGAACCTCTGAGACCAGAATAATTCTGCTAGGGCACATGGTGCTTCCGGGCAGCAGGCGGTGTTGGCTAGAACCCGGGCAAAGTGAAGCGTGCTGATGGTGGGACCTGCGTTGCTGTGTGTCATGAGTGTCACTACTGTCACCCCCTTAGAAAGCCTCCATACAACACAGGGGGCAAGCCAGCATGAGGAAAAGGAACAATGAAGGCATAGTGCAAAAATTTGAGCATGCCCCTTGATGCACACTATTTTGCTTTTATAACAGTGCTGAACTTCTTGGAGTGTCTTTGCATGAATGGGTCTGTAACTCTCAGGTGGGTTCTTGCTGCAAGCAGTGGGGATGTTTGTATTGAAATCTAGAAGGCTCCAGGTTCTGTTCCAGGAACCAGCAGTATGTGAACGGGTGTCCTTTATAGGTGATGGTTGTGTAACCCACCTGGAATAGTTTCATGGCACCTGTTGTGTGAGGACCAAGTATCCTTCTGCTGTCTGTTAGCCCTGAATTACAGGAGAGAATGAAGTGCAGTGAGATCTGGAGATCTAGAGCTGCAAAAAGAGTTAGAGTCAACAACTCTGCTCAGCTCCTGCTTTATACTGGAAGCCTTTAAAGCCCTTGGGTGTCTTAAAGGTCCAGTTTACCTCAAAGAGGAGGACTTGTGCTATCACCCTGCTCATTGGCACCTTGTTGGCCATTGTCTACTGGGTGTTTTGGGTCCCATTCTCTCTTGTGCACATTATGCAGAGAGCCTAGGCACCTCCATCAGAATGGCAAGTTTTTCTAGATGGAAAAAGGCATTTAAAAATAGGGAAAACCTATTTGAGTAAACATCTTCTTTTGATCCAGATTCAGATTTTCTTAAGAAACAGTGCTAAGATGCCTGTTTAAGGTCATAGAGGAAGCCTGTGGTGGAACAACCTCTAGAACAGCACTCTGATTCCTAGATCTCCCTTTTTGTCCCAGCTGGAGTTTCAGTGTGTCTCTAAGCAACCCAGATAATTAGACACAGGAATAGCTGGGGGAGGTGGTATCTGCAATTAGCCAGATGCCCCCTGACCTGCTCAGCTGTCATTCTCCAATGTTTTACATATAAAATCCTTGGACAGGTTGGTCCCTTTGTGGTAGGACAAGGGGAATCCAGGCAGTAGCCATCAGGAGGGGTGGCCACACAGAGCTCAACATCTTTGTTCATTTGTCATGATGAATCATGGAACAGTGTAAATGTGAGGGATTGGTTTGCATGCTGTGACCCCTCACTGTCAACTGTACTAGGCAGATAGAGGGACTGGTGGACAAGAAAGCAGATTTTGCTTTGCCTGAAAGTCGGGCACTGAAAGAAAAGTCTATTCTTTGACCCATTATATTGTCCATAATGCTATCTGCTATTTGTTCTTTGTCTCTATGATCCATTGACTTATTACCAGGTCTTATTGCCTTTACTTCATCTTCCTCATACTGGCTTTTTGGTGTCTGCAAGCCTTGGAACCACCAAAGGTGCCCAAAGCTTTTATCAGTTTCCTTCCTAGCTAGACTTAGGGGTAAGGAGTGTTTTCTGCTGCTCTTTTGAGTCATCCCTGGAATGCTTAAGTGGGGAAAAGATATTTGATATATACAAAGTTATCAGAAGTAGCACCAAGGCAGGCTGCTGTTCTACCTTTCCAAATGAACAGGGATTTTGGGGGGGGAGCTGTATTGTGTCTTTTCAGCAGTTATCTAGAAAACAAAACATTGTCCCCTGCTATGTGATGTAGTGTTCTGCACAGACCTTCTGCTAATTAGTTCTGTTGACACTGTATTAGCCTGTGCATAACATCATACCCATATAGCTACGCTGCTTTGAGGACCTGACGTAATCTCTCTGCATAGCACTTCTTTGCATTGTATAGAAGTTGCCAGGTCAGAGACTCTTGAGTTTCTAGATATGACAGTACTGTTGTGCAGTGTAGATACGCCCTGAAGCCTGGGCACCCCACATGGAAGCAGTTCTTGTCACTTTTGAAGATATTAGCTTTCTTTTCACCTTCATGGCCCAAATCATGCTGTTCCTTCTCCCTTGTCTGCTTTGGGTACAGTATTCACAGGAATGACTGCAGATACATGTAGATATACCCAGCTTAGTTTGGGTACCAACATCAGTCTCGCTGAGAAGCAGAGTCAATTAGTCCATGCCAAGCTCCGTTCTGCCACTGCCTAGGTTGCTGCAGGCACCTGAGCTAGCTCAGAAATAATTACACTGTGTTGCACTTGCTTCTGCGACCGCAAGCACAAGTATTCACTTTGCCTCACACAGCGCTGGCCTGTGCTCTGCCAGTCTGGGGTTCTGACCCCCCCAAATGTTTCCATCCTGTCTGTACTTCCAAGTGAGGTGGTTAAAAAGTGAGACTTCAGTGAGTTGG
The DNA here is from genome assembly GCF_000699145.1 of Aptenodytes forsteri. Taxonomy (NCBI): domain Eukaryota; kingdom Metazoa; phylum Chordata; class Aves; order Sphenisciformes; family Spheniscidae; genus Aptenodytes; species Aptenodytes forsteri. The sequence goes on from NW_008794445.1 coordinate 4,884,299, forward strand.
GTGCTTGGTTTTCTGTTTAAGTGAAACTACTTTTGGGCACCTTTTGATGTATAAAAGCTAGTGGTGTCCAAAATAAGCCATTGCTTTTACAAATCCAAGGTTTCAATAGAAATGTGATAGCTTCAAGCTCAGCCTCACAGCCTGGAGTCTGGGCAGGAGGAAAGGTAGAGGAGAGGGAGAAGAAGTGGAAAGAAGCAGACATGAACATATGAGTTCACTTCACTGAACCAAAACCCACAGAGATTAATGGCTGTAATCTGTGTTCATACCTTCAAGTCCCATTGAACTCTCTGGAATTTACTATGTGTTAAACTTTAAACCTCTCCTGATATACTTTGTCCATCTGAGGTCTTTAAATCTCTCCTGAAATGCTTTGTCTATCTGGGGTATTACAGATTCTGCGGACCTGGCTGCTTCATACCTTCCTTAACCCCTTCCACCTACTAAGATCCCACAGCACTTGTGCATTGTGCACAGCAGGCAGGAGCAATACCTGCAAGTCTGGGACACGGTCTGGCTCTCTTTGGACTGGACTGAAGGTTCTGGAAAACTAATTTTAGTCCTGCCCCAGACCCGGCAATACTATATTCAGCCATCTGTAAGTTACAGTTCCCCCTCCGCATGCCTACACAGAATAGAGAAGTGTATGTATGTGGGCTTGATGTCTGGGGAGACTGCAAAGTGTGTGTGACCTCAGATAATACATCACCATGTAGATGGTGTTTCAGAAACTCTTGAAGCTAATCCAAAGTGGTCCAATTTGCTTCAAATCCATAGCTGGGAGGCAGTGCGATAAAGGAATTTTCCCATTTTATTCTTCGGAGAGTGACACATCCAACTAAAAAATGTGTAATTTAGTTCAGCTGGGGCACATTATACACTAAGACTGTGAATTAGTCATTTCCCAAGATCTGCCTTTGAACTCTGACCATTTCTTACTTTTTTTTTTCCTTTCTGAAAGTGCAGTAGTTCTGAATCAAATGTTCTTGCTCAGTGTGGTCTCGGTGGTTGATCTGGGTATATAAGGGAGTAAGGAGGAAATGAACTGAATGTTGCTCAGTTTTAGAAAGAAAGCTCAGTTTCTGTATGTCTTTTCCCCTTCTTACGTTGACACTCTTGTTCATTTTTGCAAGTGCTTGTGCAAACAAAGTTTTGTTTGAAGTATGGCTGCAAGCACAAAAAGAAACAAGATGGACTGTTATCTAAATGCCATTTCTTGCCAATGTAGGTGTTTGGTCTGCATCTTCTTCTATTAATAATGGTCTCATAGCAACTGTTTCTTGTCTGTCTTGAAACTGATTCTCCTTTATGTTATGCTGGAACTGCAGAAGTATGATCATGACCATTGAACATTGCAGATTTTGTCCTAGAAATGAGCCCTCTGGTGAGGTAACTCCACTAACTAGTAGGAAAATGATACTTTAAGAAAGGTTTGTTCTACAAGAATTGTTAGTTTTCTTTTTGAATGATTCTTGAGGAAGTTTTCCTCTATTGATGGATTTATCTCAATTTATGCTGATAATAGGCTTAGGTGATCATTTGGAGTCCAAATATCCAAATGCTGTTTTTCAGCTCAATTACATTCTTTAATTCTTTGTTTTGTTTGTAATAATTACCTGTTCATTTATTCCTTCATTGTCCCAGAAAGAAATCTGGTTGCAATATTCCAGTCTACCAAGTTTATAGTTATCTCAATGGCTGGTTTTCTCCTGGGCATCCAGCAAACCACTGTGCTCTCTGCTCCCTTCTACTGGATGAGAAGATTACAGAGGTTGGGAAGGATTTTCTAACAGGGTTTTCCTCTGGAGAGATGCTCAGATGTGGGGTTCTTCCCTCCTGGCCCTTCCAAGGATAGTTGCTAACCTTCTAGGCATTCTGCAAAGCTCATCTATTCTCCCTTCACCATGGCTGCTGAGGAGGGAGTGGGCAGAGGTGGATGTGTTTATAGACAGCCTTCTGCTTATTTCGTTATTTTAATTGATGGGACAGATTTCCTTGAGCTCAGGATTGGTGCTTCTCATTACATTTTAGAAATGGGAAGAAATAACTAAATGACAGGAGCATTCTTGGGAGTGGAATTCAGGGATGAGTCATGAGAAAAGAATATGATTTCTGGCACATATTTGAGGAATAGAAGCTCAGCCGTTTTGTATGGATATTCACAGTCGTTGGGCTACATAAGCTGTGTTTTTATTATAGCCTTCAATGAGACCTGGGTTATTCCAACTGGTTGTCATGGCTGCTTGTGAATGCTGGGCCATAACTACTAGTTTGTTGTTGTAGGGTTACTAATGAGTTCTCCACTGATTGGCTTTAATAGTCTCTCATTTAACACCAGGCTGCACACACCAGATTTCATTTTAATAAAAAGTGCAGTGAAGCATTTGCTTTGGAATGAAAATACAAATGTGGAATTATACTGCCTTTGCAAAGAAATACATTAAGAGGAGAACAAAGGCAGGTTCAATTCTGCACTTCGGATTCCTCAAATATGAAAACAGCTGGCAAGCTAGCTCGGTTCATTATTTGGACATGATACTTCCACTTTGAGGGAAATACTAACTTTCATCTGGAGATTTCCATGCCAATCAGTTAAGAAATGCAAAAGAGCCCTTGATGAATGGTTGGAAACTGTTTTCCCTGGAACACCCAGGGCAAGCTGTGTTCTCACATGGTCACCACATTCCCCTAGTGGAAACTAGGAATTGTTGGGGCTTAGACAGCTGAACAGGGAGTCAGTGAGCAGAGAAAGTACTTGCAATAGGATTGTACAAATATATTGGTTCCCTGGAGACTCAAGGTCATAGGGGCTATACGTACCCCTGGAAAGGTGCAGTGCCCTTTCAGTGTGTTGTGCCACCCTGATACCTGGGAGCAGCACCATGCCCATAGCATCCTGGACCTACTTTCCCCAGGTCAGTGCCAAGAACACTGCCCAGGCAACACCTCCCCTTGTTTTCCGGGCCTCTCCCAAACCACCCTCCTGCCCTTTCCTCTCCAGTCACGGCAGCTATCGCCTGCCACGTTGGACACAGGGATCATCATATGTCATTTGCAGGTACTACCATGGAGCCACTCTGTGTTGTCTCCCATCCAAGTGAGCCACACACCTTCACATAGCGCAGCAAGGGAGTTGAGAGCAGGAATGGAGAAAGGACCATTTGTGTTGCCCGTTCTCCATTGGTAGGACTGTGGAGTTAACCTCGTGCTAAGAGACAGGAGCACTGGCCGGCACTGAGGTCTCACTGGCTTCGGTGGGGCCGCATCTACCTGCTTGGCAGCTGGCTGGGGAGCCCTGCTCCAGCCCTTAAAACCAGCACTGCTCCAGCGGTGGGAGGCACGGTGCTGGGACTTGCTTCTTAACTCCAGGGAGGAGGGGAGAGAAGGTATAAATGGCATGTTCCCACAGATGCAGAAATTGCCCTTTTCGGAAACTTGGAGGGTGAGTGAGCATATGTAACTTTTGACCTTTCGGAGCCTTTAAGCCGATGTCTTGTTAGCAGCTCATTATGTTCCTGCTGGTTGGTGTGTCCGGCTGCCGTCGGGCTGGTGCTAGCTGGCAGCACGTGGCATGAGTGCTGCTGATGGATTAGAGATCCCTGCTGCTGAAATCTGCTTGCTCCTGTCACCGCTCCAGCAGCAGCTGGAGGCTGGGACTGACCCGCGCCTCCCGCCTCTGTCGGGGTCTCTTTGCCTCCCCGCATCCCTTGTTGTACCTCACCTCACTCTCTGCTGCTTGCATACTGCCATCACTTTCTTTTTTTCCCCTCCCTGCCTTACATTTCCTGTTGCATTTCATTTGCCCTACGTGCCTTGCTCCCTGTCGTGATGGTTCAGTGCTGGTGAAAGGCACGGGGTTTGTTACCCTGGGTTAGTCACACCGCTCGCCCAGGAGGTGAGCAGTTGGTGGGAGGAGCATTTATCCATGTGCCACTACACCTCAGGGACAGTGTTGGCTTCCTCTCACTCGTTTTTTTTCTGTCCCTTGAAGGGGGATGTGGAGGGCAGCTTTGTAACATGCTCTTGACCCAAGCCTCCCCCATACGGATGGGCTGCTAAAGGTGCCTGATGCAGAAGGGCATGGTCTGTGCCTGGCTGTCCTTCTTGCTTTGCCCAGCCCTTAAGCAGTGCTGCTTGGGCAGTGAGAGGCACGGCTGTCTTGCAGGGGAAGGTCTAACATCAAACCAACTTGGCACGCCGGTAGGATACTGCAGACCCCTGGCTTCTCAAAGGGAGTATGTGATGGGGAGACAGCAAAAATGTTTGTTCCTCAGCAGGCGCCACAGGATGCCTCGGTCCTGCAGAGCAGGGCTTTGTCTGACGGGGCGAGGAGGCACTTGTTCTGTGTGGACAGCTGGATTTTTCATCCTCTTTGCAATTAAAATAGGATGGGAGGGTTCAAGTGAAGTGATGGGTTTTTGGCAAGGGTTATCTTTTGATTAGAGGATAGACCCTTTCATAAAGGCCTCCAAAATCCACCAGCTGGGAATGAATTTTGGTATGCGCCATCAGTTTCCAGATGGGAAAATGTCCATGTTCTGCTTCCAGCCCTCGGAGACATCTCCTGCTCCGCAGCCAAGTCCAATTAGTGCTAATACCGTGGCAACTTCACTTGCTGGTGACAATATGCTTTGACTTGTGCATTCAGGCTCTCTCCGCTTTTCATGAAAAGAGAATCAAAATCCTTCCTCTGTGGTGGAGCTGAAGGAAGCGGTGTGAAACCACAAACCCAGCTCTGGCTACATTTAGTGTCAGCTACAGTGGCATCTTCCCCCAGTCACAAAATGCAGTTGCGGTCCTGTGGGTTTTAAAGTGCCCCAGGGAATTTGAAAACTTGCTTTAGCAGATCAGCGAAGGGAAGGTGGGAAATAGTCTCTTTCCTTCAGGGGCTGTCTTGATGGGGCTGTGGATATTTTCTGACTTGCACATCTGCAAATCAATGGTTAGCCATATGCGGTTTCATCACTAGAGCCTGTAAGGAACACCTGCATTTTTTTTTCTTTCTGATAGAAACGTGGGTTGTTTTTTTATCCCTCCCCTCAGACTTAATGTTCTTACTATCTTTCAAGTTTTTAAAAATAGGAACTGCTGCGTTGCTATGGCTCCCTGTGCAACTCTGGCGCAGCTTTCTCTTCTCTTTGATGTAATTTGGGCTTGTGGTTTGACAAGACACCAGCCGAGCTAGCCACCTAGTGGCTCCGTCCCCGGGGGGGGGGGGGGGGGAAAAACCGGGGGGGGGGGGGGGGGGGGGGGGGGGGGGTTTCTTTCTGAAAGATAAG